>NC_045551.1:68717565-68835065 GCF_009769535.1 Thamnophis elegans
TAAAAAAACTGGGATAGAGAGAGAAAGTGGGAGGGACAGAGAGAGAGAGATGACAGATAGCTAGATAGCTAGATAGACAGACACAAAGAAAGAAAGAAAGAAAGAAAGAAAGAAGAAAGAAATAGAAAGATTGAGAGGGACAGAGAGATAGAGGAGAGAGAGAGAGATGATAGATGAAAGACAGACAGACAGAGACAGAGAATAGAAAGACAGAGAGGGACAGAGAGAAAGAGAGACAGAAACAGAGAGAGACAGAGACACACATACACAGATAGGTAGATTCTCTCTCTTCTGCATTCAGTGAGTGATCCATTTCTCATCAGCTCTGCTGTGGATGATGGGGCTCATCAGCATCACAATGGGACTTGCTGTGTCCCAGGAGCCCAACAGAGCAGAATCACTCAGCCGTCAGTAACTAGGGAAAGATTTGGAGAGAGATTGGAAAGAGTCGGTGAACCGTGAGCGACATTCCAACAATATATTGGAAATTACCCACGCCTGGTTGACACATAACTACGCAGAGTTGCGAGACGTCGGGGGAAAAACGCTGGTGAAAGTTGCTCTCAGTTTGCTGGAAGTTTTTTTCTTCACCTGCTGCTGATGACAATTATTTGGATTACACATTGTTCACAATGAACAATGAAGGCACATTGTTGTTGAGCAGGCTTTGTTGAAAAGCTAGCAATTGAGTTGAATCAAGGCCATGAAACACCTTACAGGTAGTCCTTACTACCCGTAAGATGTTTCATTTAGTGACTTACAGCAGTTCATTTAGTGAGTGTCCAAAGTTACCCAAAAAAAAGCACCTTATGACCATTTCCCACACTTATGACCATTGCAGCATCTGCTGGGGGCAAGGAGGTGAAGCTCTGAGTTTCTGTCTCCCTTAAGGTTTTTTTTTATTTCTCTTTTAGGGGAAAGATAATATCCTGCCTTTTTAAAACATTCCCTAAAATATTTCACTCTCCTAGGAGAGGGTCGAGAGCTAACCTTCTACAAATGGCACTATAAAAAAAAGGTTACTTTGATTTTGAAAAAAAATATTTTCTTGCTCACAAAAACTAATCGTCACCTGAGCCCCTGAAGAATCATACCATTTTTTTTTCCTGTTGGTTAAAGTCTAGTTTAAAACAAGCCATAAAGCAAGTTCGTAAGAGCTTGCAAAAAGGAAAAGGGAAAAAAATCAAAGGCGACAAAATTTAACTGCTAGAGAATCTATTCAAATTTGGGTTTTTTAAAAAAGTTGTGTTGATTGACTTGACGGCACCTGCTGGGGTGATTTTTGTGCCTGCTGAAAGTCAGTCGAGAGTGAAATTCTTGATGGATAAACAGGCACCCAGGAGCCTTTCAGAGTGAGGGGGAAAAATAACCACCATAGCAGGGAATCTGGTATGAATGTCCAATCTCCCGTAAACTCCATGCCAGGGAAAAAAACCCCTAGTAGTTTCTCCATTGTCTGGACTCCAAAATTGTATTTCAATTAGAATAAAGCTTGAAGGGGCCTTGGAGGTCTTCTAGTCCAGCTCAAGCAGGAGACCCTATACCTTTCAGACAAATGACGCTCCACTCTATTCTTAAAAACTTCCATTGATGAAACATCCACAACTTCTGGTGGCAAGCTGTTCCACTGGCCAATTGTCCTCACTTGTTAGGAAGTTTCTCCTTAATTCCAGGTTGCTTCGCTCCTTGATTGGTTTCCAACCATTGTTTCTTGTCCTGCCTTCAGGGGTTTTGGAAAATAAATTGACCCCCTCCTCTTTGTGGCAGTCCCTGAGATATTGGAATACGGTTATCTTGTCCCCCCTGGTCCTTCTTTTCTCTAGACTGGCCAAACCCAAATCCTGCAACTGTTTCTCATATGTTTTAGCATCCAGGCCTTTAATCGTCTTACTCTTCTTCGTACTTTTTCCAACACTCCACAAGATAAGCTTAAGATACAGAAGGATCTGAACAGACTTGAACATTGGGCACTATCTAACAAAACGAAATTCAGTGGTGAAAAAAGTCAGGTTCTACATTTAGGCAAGAAAAAATGAAATGCACAGGTACAGTATAGGTGGTACCTTGCTCAATTGTAGTAACTGTGAGAGGGATCTTGGAGTCCTAGTGGAGAACCATTGAAATAGGAGCCAGCTGTGTGCAGCAGCTGCCAAAAAAGCCAACACAGTTCTAGGCTGCATAAACACAGGGATAGAATCAAGATCCTGTGAAGTGTTTATACCACTTTACAATGCCTTGGTAAGGCCACACTTGGAATCCTGCATTCAGTTTTGGTCTCCACGATGTAAAAAAAGATGTGGAGACTCTAGAAAGAGTGCAGAGAAGAGCAACAAAGAGGATTAGGGGACTGGAGGATAAAACATATGAAGAACGGTTGCAGGAACTGGGCATGTCTCGTTTAATGAAAAGAAGGACTAGGGGAGACATGATAGCAGCCTTGCAATATCTCAGGGGTTGCCCCAAAGAAGAGGGAGTCAAGCTATTCTCCAAGGCACCTGGGGGTAGAACAAGAAGCAATGGGTGGAAACTAATCAAAGAGAGAAGCAACTTAGAACTGAAGAGAAATTAGAACAGTTAGAACAATTAACCAGGGGAACAGCTTGCCTCCATAAGTTGTAAATGATCCCAAGTGTACACAAGTGAATGACAGCTTTGATTTGGACGGGGCCTGTTAAATAATTGGAATATGGGGGTGTACCTTGTATTGGTGCAAAAGGAAAACGTAAGCAAGCAATTCTCATTTTGGCTTCACCGGAGATTAATTTGTGCTGCTACTGGATACAGTGAAGACATGGATTTTGGACAGGACAAAAAAGAAGGGAGCTTTGTACTAATTTCATGAAACATTAAATCTGTCATCCCGAGGGGGGAAAAATGGCTGGTACTGTATTTTAAGGGATGCGTGTTACATAATGCTAAATCACATGGCGACACCTTGTAATTGAATTTTGAAGTTTATATAATATTTCTCTTAGAGGTAGATGTTACTCTGCTTCCAGGCCTTTTTACAAAATAATTGCATTTGTTGCTAAGGGTTTTCCAGAAGAGGAGAGGCGTCATAGGTGAAGGAAAACAACCTTTGAAACAGGGGGATTTTGGCGACCATTTTACAGAAGTTTTGGTCACCACAATCTTTGCTTTGCTTATCAGATTATATTATGCCAACTCAGGTCACTTGCAGTGAAAAATCTAAAAAAAGATCTTTAAGTGGTTCAACAAATCTAAGGCTCGACTCAATTTCAATCTCGCTTCAGGTGGTAAGAAAATCAAAGATGAACACAACTGCAGAAATCTCCCCCAAGTCTTGCACATCAATGTGCTTTCTCACAGGTTCTGGAAAGAAACTGAACATATAGGAGAATTGAAGTAGTTAGAATTTTCATGATGGGAACAGAGGGAGGAAGTTGATTCTCCTTCTCCTCTACGTCCTCCCTATTTCCTTTCCTCCTCTTTCCCCCACCAACCCCTGTCCCTTCTAACACTGATGATGCTCCCTAGTTGGGTCATGAAATGTCTGCATGAAAACCACCAATCTCACAGAACACTAAGGACCCTGTAGATCTCCTCCTCCTTTTCTTTCTTCTCCTCCTTTTTTTCTTTCTCTTTCTCCTCCAGCCCTTCTTCCTCCCCACAAACCCAACTCTCTTGTAACACGGATGATATTCCCTAGTTGGGTCATGAAACATCTACAAGAAAACCACCAGCCTCAGAGAACACCAAGGATCCCTACAGATCTCCTCCTCCTCCTCTTTCTCCTCTTCCTCCTCCTCTTTTTTCCCTTCTCTTTCTCCTCCAGCCCCTCTTCCTCCCCACAAACCCAATTCTCTTCTAACACTGATGATATTCCCTAGTTTGGTCATGAAACATCTGCAACCAACCTCAGAGAGCACCAAGGACCCCACAGTCCACCTCCTCCTCCTCTTTCTCCTCCTCTTTCTCCTTTTTCTTCTCCTCCTTTTTTGTCTTTCTCTTTCTCCTCCCGCCCCTCTTCCTCCCCCACAAACCCAACTCTCTTCTAACACTGATGATGCTCCCTAGTTGGGTCATGAAACGCCTGCAAGAAAGCCACCCATGGAATTCTTGGGATTCTCCATCTTAGCCCATTTAAAAAAGAATACGCAATCCTGCTGATCTAGTCCCTACATTGCAGCCATCCTCAATATTTTTGCCCTAAAGGATTTTCCATATTTTAGGAGATGTAAATACCTATACAGACACACGCACGGTATATTAAAATCCTTCAAGTCTTCCCTCTCTTCCTTCCTAAACCTCAAATGCTGGTCTTGAATTCCTACTGCCCAACTCTCTTAGCAGCACTTAGACTTATATACCGCTTTCTAGGGCTTTCAGCCCTAAGCGGTTTACAGAGTCCGCATATCGCCCCCAACAATCTGGGTCCTCATTTCACCCACCTCGGAAGGATGGAAGGCTGAGTCAACCTTGAGCCGGTGAGATTTGAACCGCTGAACTGCAGATAACAGTCAGCTGAAGTAGCCTGCAGTGCTGCGCCCTAACCATTGCGCCATCTCGGCTCTTCTCTTCCTGGCCCCACGTGGCCCAACAGGGATCGATTCGCCTGAGCCATGCAACTTTATATATTTGTAAAATGTATTGGCCACCAGTCTTACCACAGGGGAAACTCTACCTTTGTCTTGAAGCTTCCTTTTGAGTCTACACTACAGAATGGTGGATGGGTCCCTTGGAAACAGGGGAAATGGCTGTTTTGAATGCACATGGCAACGTTTCTTGACCTTGGCAACTTTAAGACGTGTGGACTTCAACTCCAAGAATTCCCCAGCTGGCCATGCCCGCCAAGGTAGAGAAACATTGGCATAGAGGGAATGTGGGGGCAGGCTTCCCAGATCCTCATCGAGAAAAGTGTCGGCATTTTACAACTCTTGTTTGCAGAGATATACTACTAGCTGGCTGTCAGTCGACTCGGTTCTCCTCAGGGTGGACTAGAAGACCTCCAAGGTCCCTTCCAACTCTCTTATTCTGTAATCGTGTTATTCCTACCTTACAGCGTTCAGGTTTCAGCTTCCTGTACAGTTGATTTGATTCTTGAAAGAGATCTGGATTCCACACATGATTTCAAACTTTTATTGATGCTATTTCAGAACCCTTCCCCAATTATAGGAAAAAGCCCAATTTCCATTAAAATCAGCTACCTTAAATAGGCATGAAAAATATTTTCTCCTTCTGCTACACATTATTATAAAACAACTGCCATGGCTTATGGGTTAAAGTAGTAAAATAAGTTACTATTGTCTGTACAGATTAGATTCAAACTAAGAAAAACAAGCGCGCCTTACCGAGACAGAAAAGGCAGAAGGGAGAAAGGACACTAAAACACACACACACACCATCACTAAGCATTTAAAATACTTCTAAAGCGAAAGAGGTAATCAGAGGCATGGCCCAGTAAGGAAATGGACCGAGTCAGGAAGGGAGAAATTAAAAGCTAGATTTCTTGTGTGCCTTCAGAGAAGCTTCTGTGGGTTTTGAATCCTGCAAAACGAAATCAGAATTAATGTTACAGTAAAAGGGGAAATCCCACAAAAATAACATTTAAATAAGATGAAATGCACACTATTTGGGGCATAATTCCAGTTTTCTAAAATAAGCAGCAGACCTCAATATGAGACGCTTAGCAGTGAGAGAGAGAGAATAAGTTTCAAAAACTTTATTGGTTATTGCAAAAGTTAGCAAGCCCGTTAAAGCCATCAACCTAATCTCACTTGGAGCAGATTAAGAGAGTTGGAAAGGACCTTGTAGGTCATCTAGACCAACCCTCCACTCAAGCAGGAGACCCAACACCATTTCTGACAGATGGGCAGTCCAGTCTCTTCTTGAAAGCCTCCAGTGATGAAGCTCCCACAACTTCCGAAGGCAACTTCTGTTCCACAGGTTGATGGTTCTCACTCTCAGAAAATTCCTCCTTATTTCCAGGTTGAATCTCTCCTTGGTCAGTTTCCATCCCTTACTATATTCCTTGTCTGGCCTTCAGGGGCTTTGGAAAATAGCTTGACCCCCTCCTCTCTGTGGCAGCCCCCCAAATATTGGAAGATGCTATCATGTCTTGGTTCTTCTCTTCACTAGACTAGAATAAACTTCTTGAAAGCTTCCAGTGATGAAGCTCCCACAACGTCTGAAGTCAACTTCTGTTCCATTCAGTTGATTGTTCTCACTGTCAGAAAATTCCTCCTTATTTCCAGGTTGAATCTCTCCTTGTTCAGGTTCCATCCATTATTCCTTGCCTGGCCTTCAGGTGCTTTGAAAAATCGCTTGACCCTCTCCTCTCTGGGGCAAACTAGCAAAACTGATTTGTAAGCCTTGCAGACAAAATTCTGGTTTTCTTGGATTTAAGAATGCCGAGAATTTGCTGAAATTAATTAGGGGCTAATCATCACCAGGGCTATGACACAAGCATAGTTAGCACGGTATTTAAATGCACACCAACAGGGGCCAGTATTGTCTAGGATTGGGGTGAACTAGGATGGAAGACCAGAAGGTCTCTAGAAAGTGTGCAGAGAAGAGCAACAAAGATGATTAGGGACTGGACCAGTGGTGGGTTTCAAAATTTTTTAGAACCTCTTCTGTAGGCGTGGCCTGTTTTGTGGGAGCATCTTCGCCTCGACTGTTGCGTGCCTCCTTTCTCCACCTGCCCAGACTAGCAAAGAAGGTGGGCCATTAAACTATCCACTCACCCACATTCAAATCAGTCCACCTCCTCTCTTTCGGCAAGGGCTCTCCTGAGAGGGAGGGAAGGCCTGCATGCTTCCAGTGGGAATGGGAAGCGCGGGGATCTTAATGTAGTAGGGAGAGGGAGGCTGGAGCGGAAGGTTAAATAAACAAATTTGGCTTCACTTCGTTGTGCGGCAAGAGAGAAAGTTGCCTGAGACGCCGCTGGGAGAATGTCCCCTTCGGGTTGCCAGAACAGTAAGTTTCAAAGCAAAACGCAGCGGCATTTCAGGCAACTTTCTCTCTTGCCGCACGAGGAAGCAAAGCCCATTTTTTTTTATTTACCCTTCCACTCCAGGCTTCCCTGCATTACTACATTAAGATCCCCGCGCTTCCCATTCCCGCTGGAAGCATGCAGGCCATGCGAGCGAGAAGGCGCGTGAGGCCCCTGATGATCTGAGGGGAGCCTGGAGGTGGCAAACTGCGCCCAGCTGTCCTCACTCCTTCCGGGCTAAGGGCGGGAGCGCCTGAGATGCCGCTGGGAGAATGTCCCCTTCGGGTTGCCGGTACAGCAAATTTCAAGGCAAAACGCAGCTGCTGCAATCGGTGCACTTGCAACTTAATGCTCTCCGAGAAGCCTGCATTACCGGGAGCAGCAGGAGCAGCAGCAACGGGCGCCACCGCCACCCCCAGTGTCCAGCATCCTCCTCGGGAGCCTCGAGTTGCGGCCATTTGTCCGTCTCTCGTGAGCTTCTCTCGGGAGGAGAAATGGGAGGCGCCCAGCCGACAGAGCCTCCGGGTGGAAGGCGAGTGAAGAGTACAGTGACGGGAGAGGCTGGCCATCCTTGAAGCCAGCTCTCGAGGAAGGAGGCAGAGATGAGGCCCGGGGCTCGCTTCCCTGCTGGGCATTGGAGGGGGGGACTTTCTCGCACGCCTTCGGAGAAAGAAAGAAGGTGTGCAGGAAAGCCCCACCTCACTGCCTCTCAGAGGCGGGGCAATTGGTGGGCCAGCCAATTAGTGAGCAGCGGGCGGGGAAAGCATGGTGTGGATGGGTGGGGAGAGCGAGCGAGCAGCGACCGGATGGGTGGGGGGAGCGAGCGAGGGGGGGCTCAGGTGGAGGGAGCTTTCCAGTACTGTGCAACTGGACGAACGGGTTCCAAAAGGTACGCTAAATTTCATGGACAGGTTCTAGCGTACCGGTGCGAACCGGCTGAACCCATCCCTGGATTGGAGGCTAAAACATACAAAAAATGGTAGCAGGGTATGTCAAGTTTAATGAAGAGAAAGACTAGGGGAGACATGATAGCAGTCTTCCAATATCTCAGGGGTTGCCACAAAGAAGAGGGAGTCAAACTATTCTCCCAAGGCACCTGAGGACAGAACAAGAAGCAATGGGTGGAAACTAATCAAGGAGAGAAGCAACTTAGAACTGATGAGAAACTTCCTAACAGTGAGAACAATGAATCAGTGGAACAGAAGTTGCCTCCAGAAGTTGTGAATGTCCCAACACTGGAAGTCTTTAAGAAGATGTTGGATAACCATTTGTCTGAAGTGGTGTAGGGTTTCCTGCCTGAGCAGGGGGTTGGACTAGAAGACCTCCAAGGTCCCTTCCGATTCTATTATTCTATTCTAAAGTGATCCCAAGTATGCAGACTAGACTGGGAAGTTGCCAGAAGAGAATATTTGTAGCTGAAGGTTGAACTGCGGTTTCCTTGGTGCTCTCTGAGCTTGGTGGTTTTCTTGCAGACATTTCATGACCCAACTAGGTAACATAATCAGGGATAGCAGTGAGGATACCACGGGCACCACGGATTTCAGGGTTCTCTAAAATAAAATTGTGAAGAAAATTGTGGCTGTGTCTTTGAAGTTACTCAAAATCAAGTTTGACTCAAAGGAGATTTTTCTTTTCAGGGAGGACCAATTAATTATATTTTTTAATGTTTGTATTTCTTACCCACCTCAAATGTAAACTATTAAACTTTTTATTATTCCACATTTCTTTCCTCCTTTTTCCTATCCTATCCTATCCTATCCTATCCTATCCTATCCTATCCTATCCTATCCTATCCTATCCTGAATGAACCTTCTCCTTCTGATATCTGGAAATAAATGTCTATTTATTGTTAACTATTTCAAAAACTATTTTGTTTTTAAATTAACACTGACATGACCTTTAAGGCAAATGTGGCTCCATTTGATAAAAGACGTACCTTTTTCAGAATCCAGTATTATTTTATTTCACTTGAAATAGCCAGGCACCTGGGGAAGTAAGAATATTTATTTATTTACTTGCTTACTTATTTGTATCTTATCTTTCCCGTCTTTCCATGGGATAACTGTATTTCTTATCAGTATGGTTTAAAATATTTTCTCTGTAGAGACAGGTCTTTTCAAAACAGCAAAGGAATTCCTGGCTATCAAGGGGCGAGTTACTCCAGGTGAATACGGAAGTTTTCCCAGAGGTGAAAACAGGGCCTTAATTTCAGCCCCTGGTTCTTTACCTTCCTCCGTTGTTCTTCTTTCCCTTCCTCCCTTCTCCTCGTCTTCGGCTCTCCTTGGACGTGAAGCTTCTGGCCTGTTGCAAAGCAGAAGAACGCAGGTGAGGGGTGTTGCCTAAGGACCAGGTGAGCTTTTCCAGGTAACCATGGCTTCTGTTTAAACCATGGTTACCTGCAAAAGTTTGCTTAAGTCGCTCCTCTCCTTCCTACCTACGACGGAGGTGGTTCTCGACTTACGACTGCCATTGAGCCCAAAATTTCTGCTGCCGAGCGAGGCATTGGCTAAAAGTCTTGAGTTTTGTCGCATTTTACGATTTTTCTTGCTAAGCGAATCAGTGCATTTTCCAAGTTAGCAACACGGTTGCGGCCTTACTTAACAAATGTCTTGTTTAGCAGCAGAAATGTTGGGCTCAATTGTGGTTGCAAATCAAGGACTACCTGTGTTGGAGGTTGGAAGGATGGGAGCCACTTAAGCAAAGTTTTGCAAGCAACCATCGTTTGAACGGAAAGATTCTCCTGGTCCTTAATCCAAGAGCAGCTGTAGATGTTTATTTATTTGTTTAAACCTATTTCTAGCCTTCATCTGATCAACTCAGATTCTTTTGCCTGCAAGAAAAAGGAAGAGAAATACTTACTTTCTTTCTTTCCTTCTTTCCTCCTCTCTCTTTCTCTTTCTTTCTCCCTCCCTCCCTCTTTCTTTCCTTCTTTCTCTCTTTCTCATTCTCTCTCTCTTTCTTTCTTTCCTCCTTTCTTTCTCTCTCTCTCATTCTCTCTTTCTCCCTCCCTCCCTTTCTTTCTTTCTCTCCCTTTTTCTTTCTATTTCTCCTTTTTTCTTTCTTTCCTCCTTTCTTTTTATTTCTCTTTCTCTTTCTTTCTCATTCTCTCTCTTTCTCCCTCCCTCCATTTCTCTTTCTTCTTTCTTTCTTTCTTTCTTTCTTTCTTTCTCTTTTTCTTTCTTTCTCCCTCTCTTTCTTTCCTCCTCCTCTCTTTCTTTCTCCTTCTCTCTTTCTTTCTTTCTTTCTTTCTTTCTTTCCTCCTTCCTTTTCTCTCTCTTTCTTTCTCATTCTCTCTCTTTCTCCCTCCCTCCCTCTTTCTTTCTTTCTTTCTTTCTCTCTCTCTCTCTTTCTTTCTTTCTTTCTTTCTTTCTATTTCTCTCTCTCTCTATTTCCTTCTCTTTCCTTTTTTCCTTCCTTTCTCTTTCTTTCTCTCTCTCTCTCTCTCTTTTTCTCCCTTCCTTTTTCTCCCTTCCTTTATCTTTATTCCTTTATTTCTGACAGGGTCTGGAGAACCGGTAGCAGGAAATTTGCGTAGTTCGGAGAACCTGCAAATGCCACCTCTCGGTGGTCCCAGAGTGGGGTGGGAATGGGGATTTTGCCGTACCCTTGCCCTGCCACGCCCACGGAACGAGTAGTAAAATAAAAAAAATTGAATTACACCGCTGCTACTCCCCTGTGTTGATATGAATCACCTTACCTGATCTACAGCAGCCTCCTGGGCAGGACGTTGCGGAGGGCGGACTTAAATCCAATTGGCTTAAGAATTCCATGGTTTTTCTGCAGGATGAAGACAAACAGACTTCAGAGTTTTTTTCTGGGGGGGAAAAAAGTCAAGCCCCTTCATCTATTTGAGCTGCGGAATTGAGGCCGGCGCTGTGAAACAGACAAGAAGGAGCCAAGAGCATCGTAGATTGAAAAGGGCAGTCAAGAAAACGGGTTTAGACGAGGGCAAAAGACACTTTGAACAGGAGTTCCTTCCATCTTTTTTTCTTTGTTTATAAATGCACCTGGAGAACTTTGGCCACAGCGAAAGTTCACAAGACGAAGGACGTATTTTTGAAGCTCCTCCGCGTTTCTCGTAAGCAAAGAGGTTGTGCGGTGAATGGTGCCGAGCAAAACTGAAAAAGCAAAACCTTTATTGTCCCAAAGGGGCCTTTTTCCCCCCCCAGGAGGCAACTGGACTGTCTGGTTTGTCCTTTGAAGCCCTTATTCGCTCCTCATCCAAGAAGCTTCTTCAGCTCTGACTGGATGGTGAGGAATGGAAGGATTTATACTCCTTGCCAGAAGGCTGGACATTTGCATCCTTTCAGAGGATCATTGAGGCCACTTGGAGGCTTATCTGTTTATCTGTCCAAATGGCCTCAATGACTCTCAGAAAGGAGTGCTAATTATCAGATGAATAAATCCTTCCATACAGAATAACAGTCGGAAGGGACCTTGGAGGTCATCCAGTCCAACCCCGCACAATTGGGAGACCCTACACCATATCTGACCAATGGCAGTCCAGTCTCTTCTTGAAAGCTTCCTGTGAAGAAGCACCTACAACTTTTTGAATAACAGAATAATAACAGAGTTGGAAGGGACCTTGGAGGTCATCTAGTCCAACCAACGCCCAATCAGGAGACCCTACACCATTTATGACCAATGGCAGTCCAGTCTCTTCTTGAAAGCCTCCAGGGATGAAGCTCCCACGACTTCTGGAGGCAACTCCTGTTCCACGGGTTGATTGCAAAACCTCAAATGCATATGGTGCTTGCTCTTATGGAAAACATTGTCTTTGCAACCAAATATATAATTTGGCTGCGATGAACCTTGGGCCCCTAATAGTTCATAAAGTTATTATGCAGCTTGTCAGCCCGCTATAAATACAATGTCTAGTCTTTCTTTGTCTAGCAAAAAGCCAGACCTTTGCTTGATGCTTTGAGCAAGCGGTTGAAACACAAAACAGATGCTTAACAAGTCACTAATCTGGTTTCCAGTCACTCTGACAAGTCATGTTAAAGGCATGACTAAATCCTCAATAATTTACAAATATAAGCGTGTTTAGTTGTGGCTGAACATCACACGTGAACCCGGCCACTGCGGTGTAGAAAACACCATGGTTCCATAGATCTGAGTTTATCCATTTTTCTTCCCCCCGTTGGCCAGATCGAGTTTTCAGAACTCAAACTTAAAAGTAGTTCGTTCTGACTTAAGGTGGGTTCCTTAAAGTGATTGTCACAAGGCCAAATGATGTATTCATTCACTGAATTGTATTCAGCTAAAACCAACTTTTGGGAAAAAAAATATAGAAAAAAATATAGAAAAAAATATAGATACTGCTGTAAACTTTATAACACTATGAAAAAGATGTTGAGACTCTGGAAAAGGTTGCAGAGAAGAGCAACCAGGATGATGAGGGGACTGGAAGCTAAAACATACAATGAATGGTTGCAGGAACTGGGCATGGCTAGTCTAGTGAAGAGACGGACTGGGGTGACAAGATAGAAGTATTCTAATATTGGAGGGGCTGCCACAGAGAGGAGGGGGTCAAGCTATTTTCCAAGGCACCTGAAGGCCAGGCAAGGAACAATGGATGGAAACCAGTGGTGGGTTTCAAAAATTTTTGGAACCTCTTCTGTAGGTGTGGCCTGCTTTCCGGGTCCACTGGTGGGGACCTCTTCTAACTGGTTTGGTAGATTTGACGAAGCGGTTCTACCGAATGGGTGCGAACTGGTAGGAACCCACCTCTGTTGGAAACTGAACAAGGAGAGATTCAACCTGGAAATAAATAGACATTTTCTGGCAATGAGAACAATCAACTGAATGGAACAGAAGTTGCCTTCAGAAGTCGTGGGAGCTTCATCCCTGAAGGCTTTCAGGAAGAGGCTGAACTTCCGTCTGTCAGAAATGGTGGAGGCTCTCCTTCTTTTGGCAGGGTGGGGTTGGACTAGATGACCTACAAGGTCCCTTCCAACTCGGTTAATCTGTTAAGGTGCTAAGCAGAACCGAAATCAATCCATAGGCCAGGAACAGAGTTTTAAAACTCTGGCTTGCTGAATATTATTATTATTATTATTTAATTAATTTGTATGCCGCCCACTCTCAAAGAGACTCAGGGCGGCTGAGTCTAGATAATCCTTGAGTTACGGCCACTATGGAGGCCAAAATTCCTGTCGTTAGGTGAGACATTTGTTAAGTGAGTTTTGCCCCATTAGATGACCTTTCTTGCCACAGTTGTTAAGTGAATCATTGAAGTTGTTAAGTTAGTTAAGAAAGTTAGTTAAGTTATTAACTCGGTTGTTAAGTGAATCGGGCTTCCCCACTGATTTTTGACTCTGCAACCGTCGTAAATATGAGTCAGCTGCTAAACGGCTGAATTTTGATTATGTCACCATGGGATTGCTGCTATGGTCATTAAGTGCAAAATGGTCGTAAATCCCTTTTTTCCGGTGCTGTTGTAACTTTAGTCACTAAATGAACTTTTGTAAATCAAGGACTGCCCGCAAACCACAATCTGCTGAATGAGAGCCAAGTAAACTACATGGTGATTGATAACTGATTTGTGACTCCCAATCCTTATAATTGTTTGGTTTCATTATGGGTCAGTTAAATGGCCAAATAGTGGTACAACTAGGTAACTGGGATCAAAATTCAAACACTTGAACACTGATTTGTACTTATAGCAATAGCAATAGCAGTTAGACTTATATAGCGCTTCCTGGGGCTTTCAGCCCTCTCTAAGCGGTTTACAGAGTCAGCATATTTGCCCCCAACAACAATCCGGGTCCTCATTTCACCCACCTCGGAAGGATGGAAGGCTGAGTCAACCTTGAGCCGGTGAGATTTGAACCGCCGAACTGCAGATAACAGTCAGCTGAAGTGGCCTGCAGTACTGCACCCTAACCACTGCGCCACCTCGGCACTTATGGTGGTTGCAATGTCCTGCAATCATGTGACCCCCCCTTTGCGACATCGGGACACGCGAAGTCCAATGGGAAAGAGAGATCTACTTAACAGCCGGGATACTATTTTAAAAACTACAGTGTCTCGCTTAAAAACTGTGGCAAGAAAGATCGTAAAACAGGACAGAAAATTTGGCACGGAAAATTTGTAGTTGCAAGTTGAGGAGGAACCGTATAGGATGCTAAAATCCTTTGCCTTACCTGTAAAGGAAAGGTTCCCCTCGCACATCTGTGCTAGTCGTTCCCGTCTCTAGAGGGCGGTGCTCATCTCCGTTTCAAAGCCGAAGAGCCAGTGCTGTCCGAAGACGTCTCCGTGGTCACGTGGCCGGCATGACTCAACGCCGAAGGAGCACAGAAACGCTGTTCCCTTCCCACCAAAGGTGGTTCCTATTTTTCTACTTGCATTTTTTACCTGCTTTCGAACTGCTAGGTTGGCAGAAGCTGGGACAAGTCACGGGAGCTCACTCCGTTACGCAGCACTAGGGATTCGAACTGCCCAACTGCCGACCTTTCTGATCGACAAGCTCAGGGTCTTAGCCACTGAGCTACTGTGTCCCCTGAGTTTCACTTAACAACCATGTTACTATTTTAAAAATGGCAGTGTTTGACTTAACAACCGTGGCAAGATAGATTGTAAAACAGGACAGAGTTCACTTAACCAATGTCTCACTTAAGCCACAGGAAATTTGTGGTCACAAGTCAAGGACGAACCGTATAGGATGGTAAAAACCTTCACCCTACATACAGTTAGTTATTTCCATATTTTCTCGATACTCTAAGGCTGGGGTAATCCAACCTTTGTGTTTTTGCACAGCGATAGGAAAAGATCGATGGGAAACTTTTTTTGCCTGCCCATCGTATTTCAGTTCTCATTAACTTTTCCAATCAGCCATTTTTATTGCCGATACTTTTTTTTTTTTTAAACGTAATTTTCGGGGCCATTTTCTTCATTGCTGGCACCTTCTGCCGTTCCCCCCCCCCCAACCTTCCCATTCATGGCTAACCTATTAAGTGGCTTTTTTTGTTTTTGTTTTTTGCTGAAGGCAATTTTGGGGCCCCGAGGTTTCATTTATGATCTGGAAAAGCGGGTTTCCCATAAATCCAGACTCTGAAAGAAATGATGAACTACGAGGGTCTTGGTCTTTTTCAAGACTTCCCGGCCTCTGATTGCACATGTATACTGTCTTCTCTTATTTTTTTCTTTAAAACTAAGATATGTTAAGTATATTGATATGGAAGCATAAATACCATCAACATAGAATGGAGTTTGCTCAGAAGCTGAAATACACCAATGAGAGGAAGAGTGGGAAGCAGAGGAGAAGAAGAAAGATAGGAAGAGAGGGATAGGAGAGAGGGTAAGGGGGGAAGACGAGGAGGATAAGGAGGAGTGGAATGAAGAGAGAGGAGAAGGAGAAAGGAAGGGGAAGTAGAGTAGGAAAGGATGATGGAGGGAAGAAAGGAGGTAGGAGAGAGGCAGAAGAAAGAGGTGTATGGAGAGCAGAAGAGCCAATAATGGGTTTTTATCTTTCTGGGTGTTGATGACAAGAGGAACTGATGTAATTACTACTTAATACAATAGGATATTGGCTATGTAATAGTATACATGTGATGGTATGTTATGAAAGTGGAAAATAAAAAAAGTATATTATAAAAAAAAAGACTTCCCGGCCTTTCCCCATCTGTGTGGTTCAATCTGTTCTGGATATTTCCAAGCCAGTTTGGAAGTTAGATTAATGGAAACAATTAGACGGGTGCCCTTGCTGGCATCCAAATGGCCTTAATTACTGAAATCAAGAAGGAGGTTTTGGGGGGGGGGGGGAAGCAGCCTTCTCTTTTCTCTGGCAAAAAACTTGACTTCGATCCAAGAGGCTTCAAGAGCGCGGGAGGGGGGAAAAAAGCAAGAGATTCCCAACGACCAGAGCAATTTCACGATGGTTTGGAGAGCAAGATTACAAGGCTCCAAAGAGAATTTAGGAAAAGGGTGAGGGGTGGGGGGGGGAAACACCCAACTAATTCTTCGCCAACTACGTGATTCATGCTCTTGGGAGTTCATGATTAATACAAAAAAAAATCAGCCAGCCTGGGAAAAATCTCTGTGGGAGAAGAGACGGAGGGGATCACATCATCCGCTCCCTGCTTCTAATAGTAATTTTAAAAAGGCTGCCATTTTTTCCCCTCCGTAGGAAACCCGTTGCATTTGTCTTTCTGTGTTAAAGAGGGTTTGGGGGCATTGCAGACTTTAAAAAGCCTGGTCTGAATAAATGCAGAATTGGAGACTGAGGAGAGAAAGAGGAGTGGGAGGTCCTTGGTGCCCTCAGAGCTTGGGAGTTTTCTTGCAGACGTTTCATGGCTCAACTAGGTAACATCATCAGTGCTAGAAGTGAGTTTAGTTTACAGGGAGGAGGAGGAGGAGGAGGAAGAAGAAGAGGAGGAGGAGGAAGAAGAAGAAGAGGAGGAAGAGGAGGAGGAGGAAGAGGAGGAGGAAGAGGACTGTGGGGTCCTTGGTTCTCTCTGAGCTTGGAGGTTTTCTTGCAGACATTTCATGACCCAACTAGGTAACATCATCAGTGCTTAAAAGGAGTGGGGTTTGCGAGGAGGAGGAGGAGGAGGAGGAGGAGAAGGAAGAAGAGGAGGAGGAAGAGGAGGAGGAGGAAGAGGAGGAGGAGGAGGAAGAGGAGGAGGAGGAAGAGGAGGAGGAGGAAGAGGAGGAGGAGGAAGAAGAAGAGGAGGAGGAAGAGGACTGTGGGGTCCTTGGTACTCTCTGAGCTTGGAGGTTTTCTTGCAGACATTTCATGACCCAACTAGGTAACATCATCAGTGCTTAAAAGGAGTGGGGTTTGCGAGGAGGAGGAGGAGGAGGAGGAAGAAGAAGAAGAAGAGGAGGAGGAAGAGGAGGAAGAGGAAGAGGAGGAGGAAGAGGAGGAGGACGACGACTGTGGGGTCCTTGGTGCTCTCTGAGCTTGGAGGTTTTCTTGCAGACATTTCATGGCCCAACTAGGGAGCATCATCAGTGTTAGGTGAGCATGTAAGCTTTGATGACATTACCTGGCTTGGATAATGAAATATGTGCAAAAAAACCAACCAAGCTTAGATGGCACCAAGGACCCCACAGCCCACCACCACCTCCTCCTCCCTGAAACCCACTCCTCCCTTCTAACACTGATGATGTTACCTAGTTGGGTCATGAAACATCTGCAAGAAAACGGCCATCCTCAGAGAGCAGCAAGGACCCCACAGTCGTTGTCATCCTCCTCCTCCTCCTCCTCTCAAAAAACTCAATTCCTTTCTAGCACTGATGATGTTGCCTAGCTGGGTCATGAAACGTCTGCAAGAAAACCACCCAGCTCAGGGAACACCAAGGGACCCGCGTTTCAACCCTGAGCTACAAATTTGTTTTTTTTCTATTGTCTTCCTCTTTTGAGACGAAAGCGTTGCTTTCTTGGGAGCCCAACTTACGCCGCGTGGTCTTCCCTGAGCATCTGCTGCCTTTGCCATTCTTGCTGTTTTCTTTTTTCTTCAAGTTTATTAGCCTGGAAGAGAAAAAAAATCATTAGGTCAGCCAGAAGCTAAAATATAAGCAGGCTGGCTAAGGAAATGACACCCCCCCCCCCTCAAAATGCAATTATATTTTTCACTGGAGCTGTGCAATCTGCCCTGGGAGCTTTGAGCCTCATTTTCAGAATGAAAGGTTTTTAAAAAAATGCATGTCACCAGAAAGCTAAAACTCTAGTTTAATATTGCGCGCGCGCGCACACGGACACACGCGCACACACGCACACACGCACACACACACACACACACAGACATACATACATACATACATACATACATACATACATATATATATATATATATATATACTTAAAGTCACAACCCCTGGTATGCCCAAGTGTGGGAGGAAGGTCACACTTCCACTCTCTGTCATTAGGCTCGTCACAAGAGTCCATCCAGACAGAAACCCAATATTTTTTACTGTTGCCTTTTTTGTTACATTTGTTATATTTATGCTGATAAATAAATAAAGGGAGACTAGTATAGATCTATTTCAAGCTATTTAGCTCTCATCAGCTAGCCATACCCAAAAACTTGGGTATGGCTAGCTGATGAGAGCTAAATAGCTTGAAATAGATCTATACTAGTCTCCCTTTATTTATTTATCAGCATAAATATTATATATATATATATATATATATATATATATATATATATATATATATATATATATATATATATATATATATATATATATATATATTTAGTGTCACAACCCCTGGTAAGCCCCAATTATGGGAGGAAGCTAACTGCTTCCATCATCTGTCAATCGGCTCGTCACAAGAGACCATCACGACAGAAACCCAATATTTTTACTGTTGCCTTTGTTATATTTGTGTTTTATTTGTGCTGATAAATAAATAAAGGGAGACTAGTATAGATCTATTTCAAGCTATTTAGCTCTCATCAGCTAGCCATACCCTTACTGGGATTCGATCCTGTGCTGTATTGCATCTTAGGCAAACGTCTTAGCCATTATGCCACAGATCTCCCCCTTATCAGGGAAGAAGGTATATATTTAGTGTCACAACCCCATAATTGGGGCTTACCCAATTGTGAGAGGGATCTTGGAGTCCTAGTGGACAACCATTTAAATAGGAGCCAGCCGTGTGCAGCAGCTGCCAAAAAAGCCATCACAGTTCTAGGCTGCATAAACAGAGGGGTAGAATCAAGATCACGTGAAGTGTTGAATACCACTTTATGATGCCTTGGTAAGGCCACATACGGCATTCAGTTTTGGTCGCTACGATGTAGAAAAGATGTGGAGACTCTAGAAAGAGTGCAGAGAAGAGCAACAAAGAGGATTAGGGGACTGGAGACTAAAACATAGGAAGAACGGTTGCAGGAACTGGGTATGTCTAGTTTAATAGAAAGAAGGACTAGGGGAGACATGATAGCAGTCTTCCAATATCTCAGGGGTTGCCACAAGGAAGAGGGAGTCAAGCTATTCTCCAAAGCACCTGAGGGTAGAACAAGAAGCAATGGGTGGAAACTGATCAAGGAGAGAAGCAACTTAGAACTAAGGAGAAATTTCCTGACAGTGAGAACAATTAATCCGTGGGACAACCTACCTCCAGAAGTTGTGAATGCTCCAACACTGGAAGTCTTTAAGAAGAGAGTGGATAACCATTTGTCTGAAATGATGTAGGGTTTCCTGCCTAGGCAGGGGGTTGGTCTAGAAGACCTCCAAGGTCCCTTCCAACTCTGTTGTTCTGCTTTGTTTTGTTCTTTTGTAATAATGGCACCTCATGTGCACCCCATGATGACCATCTCATGGGCTCTACCTTACCTTGTCTCTTTGGATGGCTTTCTTTTTCAAAATCTCAGCTTCTTCAGCCTCTCTCCTGTTTCTCTCGTAGTCATCTTTCTTTAGCTGAAACCAGAAGAAGTGTTGTTGTTTTTTAAGTTCACCAAGTTCATTTTTGGAAGTTGCTACAGAAGAATGGGACCCTTCATCTCCTCTGCAAGCAGGCGGGCTCTCTAACAGATGACAACTCCTTTTTTTGCTCAAAGAATACCACTTAACCATCCCTCACTTAGCAATGTAAATTTTTAGACTCAATTGTTGTTGTAGGTCGAGGACTCCCTAGCTCAAGTCAGCCATTCCACATCATCACCCTCATGTCAGGTACCTGAGAGAGAGAGAGGGAGAGGGAGAGGGAGAGGGAGTCCCTAAATTATGGCCACAATTTATGTTGCTAAGTGAGACATTTGTTAATACCCCATTTTATGATTTGTCTGCGAAAGTTGGACCATAAGGGAGGCTGTGCACCAAAGGATGGAGGCCTTTGAACTCTGGTGCTGGAGAAGACTCCTGCATTAAGTCCCTTGGACTGCAAGGCCATCCAACCGGTCAGTCCTAGAGGAGATCAACCCTGGCTGCTCTTTAGAAGGCCAGATCCCGAAGAGGAAACTCAAAGACTTTGACCACCTAATGAGAAGGAAGAAAGACTCCCTGGAGAAGAGCCTCATGCTGGGAATGATGGAGGGCAAAAGAAGAAGAAGGGGACGGCAGAGACAGAGGTGGCTGGATGGAGTCACCCAAGCAGTCGGCGTGAGCTTCAATGGACTTCAGAGGATGGTAGAGGACAGGAAGGCCTGGAGGAACGTTGTCCATGGGGTTGCGATGGGTCGGACACGACGTCGTAACTAACAACAACATCGACTTATCTTTGAATTTGAATTTGTTTATTATTTATAGGCCGCCCTTTTCCCTGAGGGGACTCAGGGCGGCTTACAATTTGTAGGGAGGGGAATACAAGACAAGACATAAGACAATACATAAGTAAAAATAGTACACAACATTCATTCATCATTCGGGTGGGGACGGATTAGAATCCTTATCCCCAGGCCTGACGGGATAGCCAGGTCTTGAGGGCTGTGCGGAAGGTCTGGACGGTGGTGAGGGTGCGAATCTCCACGGGGAGATCGTTCCAAAGGGTCGGAGCTACTACTGAGAAGGCTCTCCTCCGCGTAGTTGCCAGTCGACACTGACTGGCAGATGGAACTCGGAGGAGGCCTAATCTGTGTGATCTAATAGGTCGTAGGTCGTGTCTTGTTAAGTGAATCATAAATTAGTAACACGGTTGTTAAGTGAATCCAGCTTCCCCGTTGACTTTGCTAGTCAGAAAGCTGCAAAAGGGGGAAATCACGTGACCCTGGGACGTTGCAGACATCATAAATGTGAGTCAGCTGCCAAGCCTCCAAATGTAAATCAAGTGAGGGGTGCGGCGACGGTCATTAAGTGTGAAAAACAGCCGTAAGTCCCTTTTTATAGAGCCGTCGTAACTTTGAACACTCACTGAATGACTGTTGTAAGTTGAGGATTATTACCTGTACTAGAACAACAGAGGGCGTGCAGTTTATACACCATTGGCGCGATGGCAAAATATGCCAAAATGTAATTGAGGAAAAGCAGGGGCTTTTCCTCAATTTCTCCAAAATCTTGGGGAAAAGCAGTTGGGTCTGAAAAGTGAATCATAGCCTGGTCTTAAATTGTTGCAACCGTGAAGTCATCGGTGCCCAGAAGTCATGGGAAAAGAGTACACAAAGGACACAAACGTTACACACCCAAAGTTCACACACCGCCCTCAAGTTTTGTTTCAACCGTTAACCACAGTTGGTTTAACAAACCACGGGGCGTGAGTCACATATGTGCAACGCTAATGGGAGGGTAGACTAAGCCAAAAGCGAACCACTTTTTTGGGGGGGACGGGACGAGGGTCTGCGCTGGGCACGGATCAAATCAGAGAGTGATATACCGCGTGGGCTCATCTAGAAAGCCTGTCCTTCTTCACCTGCTATAAATGCCAGTTTTGAATGCGGCAAAAAACGACGCATCCTATAACACAATCGCAACATTGGCTTTGAGGAATTCAGCCTGGAAAGAAGAAATGTTCTGACAGTGAGAACAATCAACCCATGGAACAGAAGTTTAAATACAATGTTCCTTCCTTCCTTCCTTCCTTCCTTCCTTCCTTCCTTCCTCCCTCCCTCCCTCCTTCCTTCCTTCCTTCCTTCCTTCTTCTTTTTACTAATAAGGTCATAATGAAGATTAAATAATAGTTAAGAAGTCAGTTAATGATGATTGTAAATGTGCTTGGCTGTTAAGATGAAAAAAAATCTTTATTTTCAATGTGAACATTTCTAACTTTTTCTGTTCGAGATACCCTGGTGATACTTCCTTAAGATGTGGGAGCTTCATCACTGGAGGCTTTCAAGAAGAAACTGGACTGCCATCTGTCAGAAATGGTGCAGGGTCTCCAGCTTAGTATGGGGGTTGGACTAGATGACCTACAAGGTCCCTTTCAACTCTGTTATCCTGTATTCTGTAGAAACAATTTGTGGCCTTCCTCCAGAAGCTCAAAACACTGGAAGCTTTCAAGAAGAGACTGGACTGCCATCTGTCAGAAATGGTGAAGGGTCTCCTGCTTGGGCGAGGGGGATGGAGCTTTGGGAGAAGAGGCCCAAACAATTGGTTTGTCTGGTTTTCAGGAGTGTGTATTTAACACACCGCTTCGCTTCTCAGGGTTCTGACAGTCTTTGTTTCATACAAAAAAAAAAATGAGATTAAAACAACAAACTCATGTTACGGGAGAAAACGCACCTTGAGATGTTTTCAGTTCAGAACAGAACGAAACGAATAAGAGAGTTGGAAGGGATCTTGGAGGTCATCTAGTCCAGTGGTTCCCAAACTTGGCAACTTTAAGATTTGTGGACTTCAACTCCCAGAATTCTCCAGCCAGCAGAGCTGGAGAGCAGAGCTGGCTGGAGAATTCTGGGAGTTGAAGTCCACAAGTCTTAAAGTTGCCAAGTTTGGGAACCACTGTTTTAATCTAAACAGATTAGCTAGAGGAAAACTCTTTGTTGTGCCAGGCAAAAGAACAAAATCCATGGATATATAATATTAGGTTTGGGGTGGGTGGGAGGAATCCAGATGTTTTCGTTTCCTGTTCCTTTAAAAAAAAAAACTTAGGGTTTCGGAGTCTGATGTAAACCTATAAACTTTACAAAGTGCAATTTCATGTTTGCTCTTTGCTCCAATCTGGATTTTTCTCTCTCCTGCGTAGGGAAAGGTTAAATTAGACAACCTATTTCTCTTCTTGTTCCATGCAAAGAACGAGAACCGACAAGCTACATTTTAACTGACCTTTTGCTGGTATTTTGATTGGATGTACTCAAATTGCTGTTTTTCCCTGACTTCAGGCTCCGTGGCTCTTCCTCCTGTAAACACAACGTAAGACAGTATTAAAACAGCAGCAATGTGTAGGTCGCCCTAAATAAAGATTTTAAAACAGCTATAATGTCACCGTAAAAAGCATTCTGCTTACTTCACAACTTCCGACCGCTTCAAAGCCATCTTAATTTCAACAACTTGACTGATCAATCCAGAATTACTAGTTGCAATTTTTTGTCAAGAATTTCCATAACTTTTCTTTTTCTTTTTTAATGATACCATTATTCTTCAGGACATCTTTATTGAACAAAAAGACATTTTTAGCGTTCCGCCTTCATCGGATTCCATAGATTGGCTTCCCGCCAGTTAAAAGTAACATCGATTGTTTTGCAAACTCTGCAAAGATTTTATTCCACCTATATATCAGAATGCACACCGCATTAACCTCAGAGTTAAAAGGGGTGGTGGGTGGGGAAGGCTAGTAAACGTTCTTAAAATAACACAGTTTGTCTCCAACAACCAATAGGATCTGAATTTTCAGGATTCAATTAAAAAAATAAACACGACGCGTCTTCGTGAAAGAAGTGTCCTTCGGGATTGGGCGTCCTATAAATCTCATAAATTAAATTAAATTAAAGTGGAAAGTCTCTTCTATTTCCTCCTGACTTACCTAATTTCTGAGGTTTCAGGTTGATTGGGCCGAGTTTTTGCTTGGCCTTCCATTTTGTCCAATTTTCTAGTTCTTTATTGGCAACTGAAACAGAACCGAAGCAAAACAGAACTCAATAGAAATCCAGAAATATATACATACAGACTTACAACGGTTCATTTAGGGACGATTTTAAGTCACAGCGGCCTCCCATAAGCATGAAGAAGCTGACTCCCCATCCCGATAAAACCCATTTTACTTAGTGGAATTCCTCTCCATGCAAAAAAATTAGAAAATAAACGAGGGTCAAATCTGGCTGGTCCCGGCCAAGAGTCTTTCAAGAGATTTCACAACTACAGACCTTGGAGAGCTGCCAGGCCGATATCTTCAAAACTCCAAGCTGTAGCAGCAATTGCTTGGCAAGGAGTCAGGAACAGATCTTCACCCGAATGAATGGAACTAACTGTCTCCTGCAAACTCCACTCCCCTTTCGCTCCTCTTTTATTCCCCCTGGGAGGGGCCATTCACTGTCCACCTGTGGCTTTACTCCCGAGTCGACCCTTCTTCCTTAGCTGGTCCCTTCTCCTGGAAGTTGTGCACATGCGCACACTGGGAACAGGCTCCAGCTGTTCTTCTGCCTCACTGATGTCCGACTCCGAAGGCAACTAATAACTGTCGGACGGCCCTGTCCCCCTCTCTGCCTCCGACACAGAGCCCTCATCCGAGCCTTCCCCAGACTCCAGGACTGGCCCATCTTCCTCCCCAACCTCCTCACTGTCCGATTCTG
The DNA here is from genome assembly GCF_009769535.1 of Thamnophis elegans. NCBI lineage: Eukaryota > Metazoa > Chordata > Lepidosauria > Squamata > Natricidae > Thamnophis > Thamnophis elegans. The sequence goes on from NC_045551.1 coordinate 68,741,629, forward strand.
CTGCCAGCTCCGCTAGCCGCTGGCGGGCCACAACAAACGGCCCTGAAAAAATTGACACAACCGTTTTTCACAGGACCATCGCAACATCCCCGTGGTCACGTTTTCCAAATTCAAATAATTGGCAGCAGCCTCATATTTATGACCGTTGCAGTGTCCTGGGGACACGTGATCCCCTTTTGCAACCTTTTGACAAGCAAAGTCAATGGAGAAACCAGAAACAGAGATTGAATTTTCGTGATCCAACAAATGCGTGCTCAACAAAAGCGTGCCGATGAAACCGGGGCGTGAAAACCACGACATCATCAACGCGCCCACAACAGTGCGCTGACAACAGCGCGCCAACAGAAGCGCGATTTAAGTTAAGGTAAGGGTTAGGTTCAGGGTTAGGTTTAGGGTTAGTTTTACGGTTAGTTTTAGGGTTAGGGTTAGGTTCAGGGTTAGGTTTAGGGTTAGTTTTAGGGTTAGTTTTAGGGTTAGGGTTAGGGTTAGGTTCAGGGTTAGGTTTAGGGTTAGTTTTAGGGTTAGTTTTAGGGTTAGGGTTAGGGTTAGGGTTAGGGTTAGGGTTAGGGTTAGGGTTAGGTTCAGGGTTAGGTTCAGGGTTAGGTTTAGGGTTAGGTTTAGGGTTAGTTTTAGGGTTAGTTTTAGGGTTAGGGTTAGGGTTAGGGTTAGTTTTAGGGTTAGTTTTAGGGTTAGGGTTAGGGTTAGGGTTAGGGTTAGGGTTAGTTTTAGGGTTAGTTTTAGGGTTAGGGTTAGGGTTAGGGTTAGTTTTAGGGTTAGGGTTAGGGTTAGGGTTAGGTTCAGGGTTAGGTTCAGGGTTAGGTTTAGGGTTAGGTTTAGGGTTAGTTTTAGGGTTAGGGTTAAGGTTAGGGTTAGGGTTAGGGTTAGGGTTAGGTTCAGGGTTAGGTTTAGGGTTAGGTTTAGAGCGTGCTTCTGTCGGCGCACTGTTGTTGGCGCGCTTCTGCGCTCATTCATCGGCACGATTTAGAACTCGCAATTTTGTCACCGTGGTTTCGTCGGACGCGCTTTTGTCGAGCGCGCATTTGTCAGGGAACCGTGAATTTTATACCCCTGGACCACCCACAATTTTGTCCCGATTACTCTAGTTGACCAAGTCCTACTTTTCAGTGGAGACCTTCTAGCAATGGGGTGCATTGGCCCAGCAGTTGAAGGCACTGAGCTGGAACTCTGACAACTAAAGTTCGAGACCCAAGCGCCATGCAATGGGATGAGCTCCCGTTCCTTGCTCCAGCTCCTGCCCACCTCGCAGTTTGAAAGCATGAAATTGTGAGTAGATAAACAGGTACCCCTTCGGTGGGAAGGTAAGAGGGTTTTGTGCACTTTTGGCGTATAGCCGTGGTGGCCACATGACCACAGAAAATATCTTCAGACAACGCTGCCTCCCTTGGCCAAGAAACGGACTTGAGCACCTTCCGTTAGAGTCAGACATGATTGGGAGGGGAAACTTTTCTTTTTCTGCTTTCTAACAACAGAGGAATGTTAAATATACAGCAAACGTCTTCGCGTGCTCGGGCCAAAATGGCTGTGTCAGGTTTGGTTAAAAAACTACTCAACCCAAGCGACTTACTTCTTTGCAACTCCTTCCGCTTTGCTGGATTCGGAGGAATGACGAAGTAGGCGCCCGAACTGGAGACAAAACAAAAGAGTCACATGTTCAAGAGGAGGAGGAGGAGGAGGAGGAGGAGGAGGAGGAGGAGGAGGAGGAGGAAGAAGAAGACTGTGGGGTCCTTGGTGCCCTGTGAGCTTGGCTCTTTTCTTGCAGACGTCTCATGACCCAGCTAGGTAACATCATCAGTGCTACAAGGGATTGGTGTTTGTGAAGAGGAGGAGGAGGAGGAGGAGGAGGAGGAGGAGGGAGGGAGGGGAAGAGGAAGAAGAGGAGGAGGAGGAAGAGGAAGAAGAGGAGGAGGAGGAAGAGGAGGAGGAGGAAGAAGAGGAGGAGGAGGAAGAAGAAGAGGAGGAAGAAGAAGAGGAGGAGGAAGAGGAGGAGGAGGAGGAGGAGGAAGAAGAAGACTGTGGGGTCCTTGGTGCCCTCTGAGCTTGGCTCTTTTCTTGCAGACGTCTCATGACCCAGCTAGGTAACATCATCAGTGATAGTCACTAATACTGACAATGTGACCTAGTTACAGTAGCTTCTTACTCCAATATAATATACAGCATCTAAAAGGGCCTCACATTCTAACCTACAATTTGGAGCGAGAGACTAGGAAAAGATGCCTCATTGTTGTATATCCTCCTCCTCTTCTTCCCCTCCCTTCCTCCTTCCTCCTCCTCCTCCTCCTGCCTCCATATCCCTGATGATGTTACCCTGTTGGGTCATGAAACGTCTGGAAGAAAACAACCAACCTCAGAGACCACCAAGGACTCCACAGTCCTCCTTCTCCCCCTCTTGCTCCTCCCTCCATACCTCCCTCCCTTCTAGCACTGATCATGTTACCTAGTTGGGTAATAAAACATCTGCAAATAATACCCATCGTGGTATTAATGCTAGACACCAACATTGCACAGGAAATGCTTACTTCTTACTTAATCTTCTTCTTCTGAGGGCCGTTTTAGTTTCCCAAACTAGCACAAGCCACCATCCCTCTCTCTCTCTCACTCCAACATAACTCCACTACCACCACACCCAGCTCTCTCTCTCTCCCTCCCTCCCTCTCTCTCTCTCTCTCTCTCCCTCTCTCCTCCACTTGCTGGACTTAAAAGGACAGGGCACCAACAGCCCAAGTGCTGGCCAGTTTGCAGACAGTGCCCCCCCCCCCCCCCTTTGAGTCAAGAGCTGCCCCAAAAGAGTCTATGGAGACTCTCAGTTTTCCGGGCCATTGTTGTCTCAAAGGTGTTTTTCAACAGATGAAGCTTCTTGGATGAGAAGCAAAACATCCTTTGGTTCCTCAAGGACGCACGAAGAAAAATCCAGTTGCCCTTTGAAGAAATATCTTCGAGAAAGGTCCACTTACGGTTCTTCTCGACTCTTTAAATCTGGCTCTCTGCAGCCTTCTTGGGGTGAGCACCCTGGTCCTCTCCTGTAGTCTTCTTGGGGTGAGCACCCCAGTCCTCTCCTGCAGCCTTTTGGGGGTGAGCACCCCAGTCCTCTCCTGTAGTCTTCTTGGGGTGAGCACCCCAGTCCTCTCCTGCAGCCTTTTGGGGGTGAGCCCCCCAGTCCCCTCCTGTAGTCTTCTTGGGGTGAGCACCCCAGTCCTCTCCTGCAGCCTTTTGGGGGTGAGCACCCCAGTCCCCTCCTGTAGCCTTCTTGTGGTAAGCACCCCAGTCCTCTCCTGCAGCCTTTTGGGGGTGAGCACCCCAGTCCCCTCCTGTAGCCTTCTTGTGGTAAGCACCCCAGTCCTCTCCTGCAGCCTTTTGGGGGTGAGCACCCCGGTCCTCCTCTCCTGCAACAGCCCATATCTTCACAATTCATGGTTCTTGGGTGGAAAAGGCACACCTGCTTCCTCCTGAGCCTTGGCTGTTTCTTAAGAGGACCAACCTCTGCCGTCCTTCTCCCTGCACACCTGAATTGGGGGTTTGCAATGAAGCTCCTTTTTCTAGGATCGGCTCTCCTTCAAACTTCCTGCAGGGTTTGCTCTTAAAGAGGAAGAAGACTCGGGAAAGGAGGACGTTCGAAGCTCAGGGTTGAAATGAAGGCTCCTTGGTGCTTTTTCAATCAGACTACAGCTGGAAGGGAGCTTGGAGGTCTTCTAGTCCAACCCCTTGCTCAGGCAGGAGACACCCCCCCCCCATACCGAGTGGCTGTCCAATCTCTTCTTAAAAAAACCTCCAGTGGTGGAGGCACTCACGACTTCTGGAGGCAACTTCTGTTAATTGTCCTCCCTGTTAGGAAGTTTCTCCTTAATTCCAGGCTGCTTCCCTCCTTGATTAGTTTCCATCCATTGTTTCTTCTGCTGCCTTCTGGTGTTTGGGGAAATAAGTTGACCCCCCTCCTCTTTGTGGCAGTCCCTTAAATGGAAAACTGCTATCATGTCACCCCTAATTTCTTCTTTTCTTTAGAGGAGCCAAACCGAAATCCTGGCACTGGTTACCGATTGGTCTCCGGATACGCTTCAAGGTGCTAGTCGTCACTTATAAAGCCTTTCATGGTATTGGACCTGGGTACTTGAGAGACCGCCTGCTGCCAATTACCTCCACTAGACCGATTAGATCCCACAGATTAGGCCTCCTCCGAATTCCATCCGCCGGCCAGTGCCGACTGGCGACCACCTGGAGGAGAGTCTTCTCTGTGGCTGCTCCGACCCTTTGGAACGAACTCCCCGTGGAGATTCGAACCCTCACCACCCTCCAGACCTTCCGCACAGCCCTTAAAACCTGGCTGTTCCGACAGGCCTGGGGCTAAAGAGCTGTTGCCCCCCGCCTCGAATGGTATGACTGCTGTGCGTTTTTTAAAATTATGTATTGTTATGTTCCGTCTTTTTTATTTCTTGTCTGTACCCCCCTCCCCTGATTTGAATTGTGAGCCGCCCTGAGTCCCCTTGGGGAAAAGGGCGGCATATAAATGTAATAAAATAAAATCAAATCCTGCAATCGTTCTTCCTTTCTGTCTCCAGGCTTTTAATCATCTTAGTTGTTCTTCTCTGCACTTTCCCCAAAGTCTCAACATGTTCTTTGCCATGTGGTGACCAAAATTGGATGTAACCCCTCGAATACTGGAAGGCTGCTATCATGTCCCCCCTTAGTCCCTCTTTTCTCTAGACTAGCCGGATCCTAATTCCTTGCAACCATTCATCATATGTTTTTGTCTCCAGTCTTTTAATCATCCCAGTGGCTCATCTTTGAGCTTTGTTATCTTCTTCCAGACTTTTTGCGACCCAAACTGGGTGACAGCATCACTGCTAGAACGGATAATACGACCTAATTTGGGGTATCAAAAACATCTGCAAGAAAACCGCCGAGCTTACAGAGCACCAAGGACCCCTCAAAGAAGGGGAAACTTTTTCCCCCGAGGATTTGTTGCGTTGCTCCTTAAAATACCCAAGCAAAAAGGAGTGTGGCAGTTTAGTTCAGATTTTCTTCTTTGGGTTTCCTTTTGCCAAACTCAGTTTGTGCCATATTTATTTTGTGGGGTATAGAAAGTCAGCATATCGGGGTTCCAAATAGCACCCAAAAGTAAATCAGAGTCCAAGGCAAAGTATTGCTCAAAGTTCCAATTTATTAAGAGACACATGTTGGCACATCTGGGAAAACCCGAATCTGAAAGCTTCCCAGTTTTCCCCACCCAGTTGAAAGTTCAGGATCTTGCCCCCCACACCCACCAGTCCATCCATGGTCCAATCTCCCACTGCCATGCTGGCAGCTTCCACCCATCCAGTTCCTGCCAGGGAGAGAGGTGCAGAGACAAAAGATGACCTTGCCTTTCTAGAAAGAATGTTGTTATGGCTACATAGCATCTAACTCCGTATAATCCAGTCTCCCATTTTCCCACAGTAGAAAATGCATAGTAGAATAATAGAAAGTGTGGCAGGCCAAATATTCAAAAGAAAAGATGGCTGCAGGCCACCTCTCTCCTAGAAAAATGAGATATTTTAGGAACTATTAAAAGGGCAGAATATTTCCCCTAAAAGGGAGGCAGAAACTCATCCCCCGCCACCACCTTTGTCAATGGAACTTTAAGGCCTGGGCCAGTCTATTCTACATAACAAAGATCTGCCTTCTCCAGGCAGAGCCATCTAATTGTCCTTCATTGCATCATTACCCAGCAAGGCTCAACCAAGCTTGGGACTCAGGACAGCCTCCAGAGTTGTCCCTGCATGCCCCCATGGGAGCCGGACAACAAATCAGAGTACAAGCTCAAATTCAAACACCACTTATTGAGGGTATAAAACCCAGGCGCCCTCAGCATCTCCTCCCTTTTTTCTCCTTCACCCAACATCTTCAAGGCATGTGATCCTGTCTGCCATTAAAAGCCATCTTTCCAAACAGCCACCATTGTTTCCAGGGTCTTACTACCCTGAACTGAACCCCGGAAGGACATCCTGGCTGGAAGGGAGTGAGGCTCAAGCCATCCTCTGTCGTGAAATATTTTTCCCTTATTTATTTTTTGGCGCCATTGGACGGAGTTTCAAGGCGTAGCGAAGTGGTTCAGTTCCTCTTTCCCTCGGAGAGCAATCAGGATAATAAACGGGAGACCGAGGCGAGGGACGGGGAGCAGAGATTGGCAAGCAGGGACTGCTAATTTCACACTGGTTAGGTCTCGGTTGGAAGCCAGCATATTGCAGCAGTGAAGGTTTTAAACTAGGATCTCTTGAGTCCTGGTCCCCCCAGAGATCCAGAAGCCAGCTTGGGTGTATTTCACACACTCTCAAAATCAAAAGGCAGGATGGTGCAATGGTGAGGGTGCTGGCCTATCTCAATCAGTCAGGACAGAGCTGGATGGGACTGTTGCAGAAAATGACAGGCGTTAGACTTCTCAGGATACAGGAAAAGTTTATTTGGCAGCCAGGTTCAGAAAGCGAGCCCATGGCTAACATTGCAAGTTCTCAACAACCTTCATTATCGAAGCAGGCATTCGTATACATTCTCAAAAGCATTGCAACACGGAAATACTTAACACATTTCTTAGTGGTTACCTTGAGGAGAGAAGCCTTATAAGGAGATGAGGGTCTTACTTCTCCTTTTGTTTCAGGTATGGCTTACGTGTCATTAATGAACTTTAATTGAACTTTGTGGTTTGGACTTTTAACACAAGAAGGGACGTTGGCGAGAACGTCCTGTGGTTAGTGAATGGGGACACTTCCTTTAAGTAACTTCTAACTGTCCCTGTTATTCTATTGCAAGTTCCAACTCTTGTCTATGTGACTTTTAATATAGAAGTAAAGGGGTTCTAAGAGGCTGTCCAGCCTGACCCAGTAGGTTTCACACTTAATGTCCAAATCTCACTTTAGGGCTGCTTCTAGTCCAGGCCCCCAGCTCAAAACTTCCACTGATGGAGCACTTACAACTTCTGGAGGCAAGTCGTTCCAATGATTGATTGTCCTCACTGTTGGGAAGTTTCTCCTTAGTTCTAGGTTGCTTCTCTCCTTGATTAGTTTCCATCCATTGCTTCTTGTCCTGCACTCTGGTGCTTTGGAGAATAAGTTGCCCCCCTCCTCTTTGTGGCAGCCCCTCAAATACTGCAATACTGCTCTCACGTCCCCCCTAGTCCTTCTTTTCCCTAGACTAGCCATACCCAATTCCTGCAAGCATTTTTTACATGGTTTTGTCTCCAGGACTTTAATGTAATGTGGGAAGTTATCATCCAGCCCGCTCCCAGAAAAAATGAAATATCCTAGGAAATACTGAAAAGGCAGAATGTTTCTCTGGATGTGAAAAGAAGCATGTTTTAAAAGACAGAATAGTTGCCTGTAGCTTCCTGCCCACCCCCACTTTGTCAATAGGCCCATTAAGACTAGCCAGGCTAGTCCACTTTACATAATAAAGACTTCAGCAGCAGCTACAGAAAGGCATGATAATATACTCAGCTGACCACAAGGCATCTGAGAACTCATCACAGCCTAGAGAGTAGCCCCCTGCATGGCCCCATGGGAGTCTGACAACCAATCAGAATACATTTCTTACACAGGAACAGGAAACAGAGAGGTGGGACTGAACAGGTTATAAAAAGCCTAGCAAGCCCCTCCCTCAGCCCTTCTCTTCTTCTCCACCAACATTGAAGCATGTGATCACCTTTTCTGTTCAGGACTCAAGCCACGTGACCCTGTCCACCATTAAAACCATCTTTCCAAGCAGCCTCCATGTCTCCAGTGTCTTTTTCCCCACTTGGAGCTGAACCCAGAAGGACATTTCTTTCAACAGTAATATGCTGGGAAACGCAGCCGAAGTAAAAAGTTGGACCATGTACCTGCCCTCTGCTCAGATTTCACCAGAGGTGGGTTCCTACCAGTTTGCACCAGTTCGGCAGAACCGGTTCGTCAAATCTACCGAACCGGTTAGAAGAGGTTCCACCAGAAAGCAGGCCACACCTACAGAAGAGGCTCCAAAAATTTTTGAATTTTTTTTGAAACCCACCACTGACACACACACACAGACAGACTCACACAGAGAGAGAAAGAGAAAGAGAAAGAGAAAGAAAGAAAGAAAGAAAGAAAGAAAGAAAGAGAAAAAAAGAAAAAGTGAGTGATGAAAGAAAAAAAGGAAAAGGGGACAGAGACAAAAGGAAGGAGAGAGAGAGAGAGAGAGAGAGAACACATGGCCGGCAAGCCACTCCCACAAAGGAGGCCACACCCACAGAGTAGGTTCCAAAATTTTTTGAAACCCACCACTGGATTTCACACTGCTGAAATAATCAACAGTTATCCTCATCTGGCCGGAAATATGAAATTCTTCTCTCCTGTAATGTAACCGGTAGTGCTCGATTTACGACCGCAATTTGAACCCCCGCCTTTCTGTTGCTAAGCAAGAGCGGCTGTAAAGTGAGTTTTGCCCCGTTTTACGACCTTTCTTCCCACGGTGGCTAAGTGAATCACTGCAGCGGGTGAGTTAGTAACACCGTTGTAAAGTGAACAACTGGCTTCCCCATCGGCTTTGCTGGTCAGAAGGTCGCCAAAAGAGATCACATGACCCCGGGAACCACTGCAACTGTCCTAAGTACATGCCAGTTGCAAAGCCTCTGAATTTTGATCACATGATCCCAGGGATGTTCCAACTGTTGTAAGTGTGAAAAAACGGTCACGCGTCACTTTTTACAGTGCCGCTTTAACTTTGAACGGCAACTAAAGAAATTGTTGTAAGCCGAGGACCTATCTGTATAGTTTATTATTTATTTATTTATTAGACTTATATACCGCTTCATAGGGCTTTCAGCCCTCTCTAAGCGGTTTACAATTTTTTTTTTAGCAAATTGAGTCAGCAACTTGCTCCCACGGTCCGGGTCCTCATTTCACCCACCTCGGAAGGATGGAAGGCTGAGTCAACCCTGAGCCGGTGAGATTTGAACCGCTGAACTGCTGATCTAGCAGTAGCCTGCAGTGCTGCATTTAACCACTGCGCCACCTCGGCTCTTAGAGATTTGAACCGCTGAACTGCAGATCACAGTCAGCTAAAGTGAGATTTGAACCGCTGAACTGCAGATCACAGTCAGCTAAAGTGGCCTGCAGTACTGCACCCTAACCACTGCGCCACCTCGGCTCTTATTATTACTAAACACACACACACATACATCACACACAAACTGTGTTTCCTTTTTAATTTGCATCAGCCAGTTGATGCAAGCTTGCTGGCGAATATATAAAAAACAAATTCACCGAAATATTTTAATTTTGTTGAGAGAAATTAATACTCTCTCAACAACAAGCTGCTTTGGCAAAGCACTACCAAAAATAGCTGATTATTTTCCCATTCGGCAGCCAACGAACTCTTCCCACTTTATTTCATGTCTTGTAACTTTTGGTCAGGCTCCCTTAAAAATATTTTCCCTTCCTGCATGTGTGGGTGGGAATACATGAATCCTCCCGACTTAATGAATAGGAAGAATCATAGACAGAGGAAAAGGTTAAGTAATATTTCTAGAGAGAAGGGGATTTTTTTAAGAAGAGGCTGGGCAACCATTTGTTTGAAATGGTACAGGGTTTCCTGCTTGAGCAGAGAGTTGGACTAGAAGACCTCCGAGGTCCCCTTCTAGCTGTATGCTTTGATATAACATTAGGTTTATGTTGTGGCCCGGCAGGAACTGTTGGAGCTGCCACCAGACTCCGACAGCGAGGGGTCTTATGAGTCGGCCCTGGAGGATGTGGAGGACCCTGGACAGGGTTCCAACTCCGAGCAGGGCGCAGAGAGATTGGTTGGACACCAGGTGGCGCCTGAGCCTTGGATCAGTGGGGAGGAGAGAAGAGAGAGTGATCCAGAAACCACCTGTGAGTTGTTCCGGGATGCACGCCATCGAAGGGCTACTTGGCGTCAAGAACAACTACGTAATTACAGGAGGTAATTACGCTCAGCTGATGGTCGTTAGGCACCTCTCCAGATTATAAAAGAGACTGCTTGTGCCATGCCCTTCTTGCAGAAGTCAACATTAGGGGACTAACCAGAAACAAACTTGGCAGGCTGGATTGCTGCCAGAGTTTGTCTGCATTGCTGCCAAGGTTTGTAGGACTTGCTGCCAGAGTGCTTATCTCTTTGTTGATTCGGCTTTCAGCCAACGAGAGTCTGGACTGATTTAAAAACATTCTCATTTACGTTTGTTTCGGCTTTCGTTCCTGGACGGAGAAGGGGGGGATCAGAACAGGTTTAGAAGGTGTTAACTTACAAAAAAATATATATGAGTATTTTGTATCTTATCAGTTTTCCTCACGGATGGCCATTTTTAAAAATCAAAACATAAGTTGGCTTCAAATTCTTTTGGTAGGTTGTCCTGAGCTAGAAGCAAAACTCACCCAGTCCTCTGAATTTCCTTGGAGTTTTTAGTTGGCTTCACCTCTTCTTGAATCAACGGTAGTAGCAAATTTGGGGGCTTTTGAATGGACATCCGTTTGCCCCTAAATACCAGTATTCAAAATCCAAGGAGCTGGTGTCAGAACGAGTGGCATCTCCTTCTTCAAACTGCCACTTTTTTTTTCTGTTGGATTTCCAAATGCCAATATTCTGTTTAGAACAGCACGGCTGGCTGGGGAATTCTGGGAGTTGAAGTCCACGTATCTTAAAAGTCACCAGAATTGAGAAACACTGGAGTGGAAGTTTTAAAAGAGGGGGAAAAAACTTTACACCGACTTTATCCTGCTCTGCTTTGCAGGCTGGCATTGCATTGCCACGTTACAGATATCAGTTCTAACGACGGTGGTTTCCACCAAGGTCCTCTGTCTCCGGCGGGAACAGAGGGTTTAATCTCATTGATCGAAGGATCTGACAGGTCGAAGGGCTGCTGTCAAACTCAACCTTCGCTGGATTGTTCTCACTTGTTGTACTTTAATGTTGAAAGAAATGTCCTTTGATTTGATCCTTCCTTCCTTCCTCCCATCCTTCCTTCCTCCCATCCATCCATCTTTTTCTTTCTTTCATCTACCTACCTACCTTCTTTCTTTTTTCTTTCCTTCTCTTCTTTCTTCTTTCTTTCCATTCTTGCTTCTTTTCTTTCTCTCTTTCCTTCCTTCCTACCTACCTATGTACCTTCTATCTTCTCTCTCTCTCTCTCTCTCTCTCTCTCTTTCTTTTGTTGAAAGAAATGTCCTTTTGGGTTCAGCTCCAAGTGGGGAAGAAGACACTGGAGACATGGAGGCTGCTTGGAAAGATGGTTTATTGTTGGACAGAGCCACATGGCTTGAGCCCTGTACAGAAAAGGTGATCACATGTTTTAATGTTGGTGGAGAAGAAGAGAAGGGCTGAAGGAGGGGCTTGCTAGGCTTTTTATACCCTGTTTAGTCCCACTTCTCTGTTTCCTGTTCCTGTGTAAGAATTGTATTCTGACTGGTTGTCAGACTCCCATGGTGCCATGCAGGAGGCTACTCTCTAGGCTCTGATGAGTTCTCAGATGCCCTGTGGTCAGCCGAGTAATATCCCTTCCCACTACAGCTGCAGTGGAGGAGTCTTTATCATGCAAAGTGGGCCAGCCTGGCCTTCTCAATGGCCTATTGACAAAGTGTGAATGGGCAGGAAGCTACAGGCAGCTATTCTGTCTTTTAAAGCATGTTTCTTTCTTTTCACATCCAGAGAAATATTCTGCCTTTTCAATATTTCCTAGGATATTTCATTTTTCTGGGAGAGGGCTGGATGATAACTTCCCACATTAATAAAGAGCTGTTGCTACCATTATGCCTGTGTGTGCCTTTCTGTTACCCGATCTAACAACAAGAATAATATATTCCTAAAAAGTGTAGGTAAGAAATAGGAAATTAACCCTGGCCACTCCATAAAAGGGGAACAAGGTAAATGTCAGCTATAAAAATGTTTTATAGGTGGCATCTACCACCAGCTAGGCTAGGCAAAATGTATAAAAATTTATCACCTAAATGCTGGAAATGTGGCCAACTACTGTGTACCTACTACCACATGTGTTGGACATGTAGAAAGGGCAAAAAGACTTCTGGCGGAGGATTTTGATGTGGCTGGAAGAAATGACTGGACAGAGATGGGAATTTAAACCAGAACTATTCTTATTAGGAATTATAATAGAAGGTCAAAGTAAAGGGCTGACATATTTAATATTACATATCACAATAGCAGCGAGAATGGTTTTATTATGCCCAACGTTGGAAATGTGAGAACGTACCTCCGGAAAGGGAAATAATAAAATAAAATATTAGACTGTGCAGAATGTCATAGACTGACAATGGAACTAAAACATAGACAGAAAACTATGAGATTTGGAATAGATTTTATCCATGGTTGGATTTGTGGAAGGGAAGTTGGCAGCGGAAAATAAGGATGTGTGAACCGAAAGATGATGTAATATATATGTAAATGTAAGCGGTTTATAAGGGGTTAAATACATGTAATAATTAGTAATGTATGTTGAGCCCATAAAATACTTGTGTTACACTTTATTGCAATTTATAATTTATTGCATGGATAGCAAAAATGAATTAGAATGATGGCAAACGCCTCTTAAAACATTCATTTGCATTTAAAGGGGCTGAAACAATAAATTACAGAGAAGAATAGGAATAAAAAGAAAGATTGTTAATGTAATTGGTGTTTTTATTTGGTGTTGGTGATTTATATTAATTTCAATGGGCAATTTAATTGGCTTAAAACCAATTAAATTACCCATTTAATTTAAATTAATCTAAATGGAAATAGAATGTAAACAAATCAGACGTCATAAAGAAAGGCAACAGTCCTGGCATTCTAGGTCACGTCGAGCTTCACGTGCTGCTACTGCGCATGAGTGATGTAATCGGACAAAATCGCGTTCCAAGGCAGAGACCGCCCGAAACCGCAGCGAGACTTTAGCAGGGTCATTAGTTTTGTCCTTTCTGCCCTGCCGTAGGTCTGTCTTTTTTTTTTTCCCCTTTCCTCCCTTTGGGCTAACTACGATGGAGCAGGCCGGGAGTTCCGCGGAGTCTCTTCGCTACGCGGAGTACGCAGCCCGGAGCGGCGGTGGCCGAGGGCCGGACATCAACTATGGTCTGGTCAGTGTCGGGGGTTGCGGGGCTGCCGTAAAAAGGGAGAACCGGCCTAGTGTTTAAAGCGTGACAGTTGCCGATCTCTTGAGCATGCGCAGTCGTGTCTCTGAAGCGGCTTGTGATGGCGTGCTGGCAAAGGGCTGACCGAGCGCTTTCTTTGGCGCATGCGCACAGGGCTTCATTTCTTTCCCAATGGAATCTTGGTGCTGAACCAAAGTAGAATTTTCCTATTAATAAATAAGAATTATCTTCTTATGAAGATCCACAGGAGATAGTAGTATGATTTCAGTATTTTGGATTTGTGCTTTTTTCGGTTGTTTTTTTTTTTTTAAAAAGAGAAGCAAAGCCAGGATCAGATCTGGTAGAAAGGTGGATGGGAGACCCCCAGGCGATGCCCAGATTGGGAAATTGAAAAACATTTCCGAAGATGGTAGCCATTTATTTGTGGATGATAACTACACTGCTTAGGAGTTACCTCTGCTTGCATATAGATCAAGTATAAACAATTATAAGGCATTTTGGTCATTGAAGTCTTGTATTAAATTTTACAAGAACCCATCGTGTGTGTGTGTGTGTGTGTGTGTGTGTGTGTGTGTGTGTGTGTGTGTGTATATATATGCATAACAGGGTCAGATATACTTCACTGGGTGTGGAGGCTTGATTGGGTTGTTGAAAAAAATCATTTTATAGGAGAAGACATTGCAAAATTGTACTGTTTGTAAAAAGCACTGCACTATATCCTTGTAGTCTCTGGGACTAAAGGTCTTGTATGAGATGATTAGATTTGATCCTTCCTTCCTTCCTCCCATCCTTCCTTCCTTCCATCCATCGATTCATCCATCCATCCATCCATCCATCTTTTTCTTTCTTCTTTCTTTCATCTACCTACCTACCTACCTTCTTTCTTTTTTCTTTCCTTCTCTTCTTTCTTATTTCTTTCCATTCTTGCTTTTTTTTTCTTTCTCTCTTTCCTTCCTTCTTTCCTACCTACCTATGTACCTTCTATCTTTTCTCTTTCTTTCTTTCTTTCTTTCTTTCTTTCTTCTCAGTAATTGTGTCAAGGGGCCAAATATATTGTCTCCGATATAACATTTGAAAATCCGGTTAAAACGAGCAATGACCTCAAAATAATGTGGTCGAAGCAACCGAATTAATTTCTTTTCTCCTTGCCTTTCCCATGCCTTTCTTTCTCTGATCCCAGAGAACTCACCTGTAACTTGCCAATTATTCTGCTGGAAATTTTGCATTATTTCATAGGGATGTCTGTACTTTATCTTTTAGTTTCCAAAGAGATTGTCCTGTTAATTTATTGCATGGATAGCCAAAAAAAAAAAAAAAAGGCCTGGCGTAGTAAATTCCAAACCCACTGAAAAAAATTAATGATTAAAAATAGGTTAATCCTTCAGATGCCTCTAAGCTCTTTTTAAGCTGTTTGTTGGATTAGCAAGATCTCGCTATCCTAGCATTTCCCAACCTTGGCAAGTTTAAAATGTGTGGACTTCAAGTCCCAGAATTCCCATTGGCCAAGATTCAGAAAAAAACTGCTCTATCCTAATCATCACCAAAGGTGTTGATTCAGAAGGAGTGGGATTAAAAAAAGTTGTGGTTATGTGAGTTTGACACCCTTGCTCTAAAAGGATGCAAATGACCAGCTGTTTTGCAAGGAATATAAACCCTTCCATTTCCCACCCTCCAGTCAGAACTGAAGAAGCTTCTTGGATGAGGAGTGAAGTGTCTTCAAAAGAAAAAAAACAAGAAAGTTTAGTTGCCTCCTGGAAAAGGTGCTTTTTGGGAGAAGAGGGGAAAAAAGCATGTTCTTTAAGGCAGAAAGCAGCCACAGTATTCCTGTTACAGGAAAACAGCTTCAAGGGGAAGGCACAGCTGCCGCAGAAGGCTAGAGCTCATGGGATTAAACCGTAGAAAAACAAAGGCTCCTGAAATCTATATTCCCCCCTACCCAGCTCCAAGGACAGGGCATGACCCCCCACACCCCCAAGTCGGGCAATGATAATTAGAATACTAAAAAGGCAGACTCAAGCATAGGTCGAAGTGCATTTCACAATGAAGAGGCATCTCAACCACAAAGCCCCCCAAAATGTATAAAAGCTCACCTACTCTCAACCCAGTGGTGGGTTTCAAAAATTGTTGGAACCTACTCTGTGGGTGTGGCCTCCTTTGTGGGAGTGGCTTGCCGCCCATGGGACCGGATGGGAGTGGCTTGCCACCCATGTGACTGGATGGGAGTGGCTTGCCGCCCATGTGACCGGATAGGAGTGGCTTGCTGCCCATGGGACCGGATGGGAGTGGCTTGCTGCCCATGTGATTGGATGGGAGTGGCTTGCCGCTCATGGGACCGGATGGGAGTGGCTTGCTGCCCATGTGACCGGATGGGAGTGGCTTGCTGCCCATGTGACTGGATGGGAGTGGCTTGCCGCCCATGTGACCGGATGGGAGTGGCTTGCTGCCCATGTGACCGGATGAGACTGGCTTGCTGCCCATGTGACTGGATGGGAGTAGCTTGCCGCCCATGTGACCGGATGGGAGTGGCTTGCTGCTCATGTGACTGGATGGGAGTGGCTTGCTGCTCATGTGACCGGATGGGAGTGGCGTGCTGCCCATGTGACCGGGTGGGAGTGGCTTGCCGCCCATGTGCCGCCCGGATATGAAATTATGAATTAGTACTTAGGTCGGTCCAAGTAGCTATTCAGAAGTTAGTGGTTAGAAGCAATCGTAAAGCAAGATATGGAATTAAAAGCAGAAACATTTTGTTGGCTATTTGAAAGGGAGTATAATATATATTTAATTTTACACATGTTAGCAGCTGCTGGAATTGTCTTTGCACAACAGTGGAAAAAACAGAGACATGTAAATGAATAAACATTACAGTGTGCAGGAATAAATAAATTGACAATTAAAATCAAGAAGGCTTTGAATACTTTTTCACGTGGGATTGGTTTTAGCAATTGCCAACTAACGGAAACAGAAATTAGAAATCCAAAAGTATGAAAGAAAACATCAATTATGTAAGGAAAGGTCCCTAAAATGTATAAGGAAATATTACTAGATCATTATTAATGCGTAGATAACTGTGGGACATTACACACCCACCAGTGGTGGGTTTCAAAAAATTTCGGAGCCTCTTCTGTAGGTGTGACCTGCTTTCCAGGTCCACTGGTGGAACCTCTTCTAACCGGTTCGGTAGATTTGACGAAGCGGTTCTACCGAACAGGTGCGAACCGGTAGGAACCCACCTCTGTCTCAACCCCCGCTGTGTCAGCCACCCCAGGAATATGCTTCTGCCCCTGAAGTTTCTGGTATCCAAAGAAACAGAGGCCTTCTCCTTCTTACGTTTTATTTCCAGCATCTTTCTCCCGGCTTGGAATTGGACCATTTTTCCCCCCTGCTTCCAAATCTACTTTCCATTCCTTCTGAAATTAGTTTAAAATCGACGCTACGTTTATTATGAGAATTTGCAAAAGAAAAAAGCCCGTTATTCGCCTTTCTGCATTTTCCTCTGGCTAAAACATTTTATTTTACAATTGGTTAACGCATCCCGTAAAAATTAAGCGAAGCCCCCGGATTTCCAGATCAATTCCATTCGAACCGTTTTGGACCCAAGCCGAATAAATTGAACTAAGAAACCCAGAAAATGAGCACGGGGAAGGAAACACACCTTCGCGTCCACCGATGCCACCCGAAGCAGAGCTCGGACTGAGAATTATTTGCAAACAGGGCAGTTGTAGGGGAAGCCGAGAGCCATTCCGTGTCCTTGGTTTTTATTTATCTTCTATTTTTTTTTTTATTTTGTGCTGTCAGCTCTTCAGGGAAGCAGCAACAGACAGGCCCTGGGCATGGACAAAGATTCATTTATGTGCCCAGTTCTTAGTTTAATGCTGCCTGGCACATTTTTTCCCCCTCTTTCGGTGTCCTTCCCTTTGCCCTCACAGCTTCTAATTGACGTTGTTTATGGAGACTTAGAGGCAATTTAGCATCCCGTGGTCATTTTGTACAGGATGAACATTATTTATGTCTCCAGCAAGCCAATTTTGCAAGTTTGGTCAAGTGTTTCGAGAAAAAAACAAAAGGCTTTGGAAAAATTTAAAGGGACCTCGGAGCTGTCAGCTTTTCTTGCAATAATAACTCTACGTGTTTCACGTCAATTTCTCAAGAGCTGTTGGGGATAATTGCCACCACGCTTAATGTATATCTTTGGGCGGTAACGCTAATTATTATGCCGATGGTTCGATTTTAATTTTTATTCTAGCCAATAACCCGACGTTGCTCGGGTATTTATTTATAGAGGGGGAAATGTCCAGACCAAACATAATTTCTAATGTTGGATTTTCCCCCTTACCAGAGGGATTCCCCCTTGTGGTAACGCTGTGAAGCCATTACCATGGCAACTCCTGTGTGCTGCACAGTACAAGCCATTTTACAGCTGTACAGTAGAATCCATTTTCAGGCACAACAGGCTGTATCTTAACAGAACACATACCCTGAGGGGTTTTACCCCCACAATATTTTTTTTCCAGAGAGTAAGTCATCAGTGTGCCAAGTTTAGTTGAAATTACTTGAGGCTGGAACACACACACACACACACACACACACACACACACACACACACACACAAACACACAGACCCATTTTGATAGATAGATAGATAGATAGATAGATAGATAGATAGATAGATAGATAGATAGATAGATAGATAGATGATAGATAGATATAGATGATAGATAGATAGACAGACAGGCAGGCAGGCAGAAAAATAGATAGATAGATAGATAGATAGATAGATGATAGATAGATAGATAGATAGATAGATAGATGATAGATAGATAGATAGATAGATAGATAGATAGATAGATAGACAGACAGACAGACAGACAGACAGACAGACAGAAAAATAGATAGATAGATAGATAGACAGACAGAAAAATAGATAGATAGATAGATAGATAGATAGATAGATAGATAGATAGATAGATAGACAGAAAAATAGATAGATAGATAGATAGATAGATAGATAGATAGATAGATAGATAGATAGATAGAAAAATAGAAAAATAGATAGATAGATTTCTGAAAATACATAAATGAATTCTCATATCATCACTTTTAAACTAACAAACAAAAATCCATTGCAGTTTTTCCATTGCCCTACTTAATTTCTTTTCTTTTCAACTTTTTTAATATTAGGAAAAGTGCTTCGGTTGAAGTGATGGAATAAAGTGCTTTTTTGCTTTCACCCTATAGGGATGTTTCTTCATTACGGTGATACCTCAGTAAGGCTTTCTGTGATAATCTACTGCTGTGCCAGAATAATTTGCAAGGAATCGGGTGGTGAAAACGCTAGTCCCCAATTAAAAGACGGTGACTGCATATTATATGACCGCATTACAGGAACGCACACAAAAGTTTTGGAAATGATTAGCCGTGCACCAATACAATGTTAACCCACTTTTTATTTTATTTTTAGTAGTAAGGGGCTTCTTAAGGCTATTGCATAAAAGAAACGGGTGAATCTTTCTCTTATTGTCTTTCGAAAGGCAACTAGACATTTGCAATTTGAGAGGAAGAACGGTCAGTGCTCCCTAAAAGTTATCCTAGAGAGCTATCCCAAAAGTGCTTTTTCAAAAGGGGAACTGGACTTTGTTTTGCTTTGAAGACACTTCGCTTCTCATCCAAGAAGCTTCTTCAGTTCTAGAGAACAGTTCTCCAGAACTGAAGGAAGCTTCTTGGATGATAAGCGAAACGTCTTCAAGCAAAACAAAGAAAGAATCTCAGTAGATAGACACTCCAAGAGAGCTAGTTTGGTGTAGTGGTTAAAGCATCATACTAGAACGTGGGAGATCATGTGCTTTGCCTCCAGATGTTGCGAGTGCTCCATCAGTGGAAGTTTTCAAAACTAGATTGGACAACCATTTGACCAGGATGTCATAAGGTCTTCTGACTTGGCAGGGGGTTGGACAAGAAGACCTCCAAGGTCTTTTCCAGTTCTGTGGTTCTATGTGACTTGAGCCACGGGGTTGGACTAGAAGACCTCCAAGGTCTTTTCCAGTTCTGTGGTTCTATGTGACTTGAGCCACGGGGTTGGACTAGAAGACCTCCAAGGTCCCTTCCAACTCTTGTCATTCTTCTATTCTGCCTGTGGAATTGTGGGGATGGAGTCCTCCTGGAAGTCAAAGCTTTAAACCGTTTTTTTTTTTCATTATGTGTTCGTTATGTGTCTTTTTTCCCCCTTTTTTTTGTAAGCCGCCCGGAGTCCTTCGGGATTGGGCAGCGTATAAATTTTATAAATAATAATAATAATAAAATAAAAAAATAGAATGGCATTCCTAAGTAATTTTTCTTTCAGGGACCTCTCCACCATGTTCTTGATCTTTGCCCTCTAATCATCATCTTTCTATCTTCTTCTTCTTTATTTATTTTATATTATATAAGGCTGTATGTATGTATGTATGTATGTATGTATGTATGTATGTATGTATGTATGTATGTATGTTCCAGCATAACTGGAGTGCCTCGAGCCTTTTCAACCCAACTTGGTACTCAGATGACTTACTCTCTGGAAACATATGCTGGGGGGTGGGGGTAAGGCACCCCTGGCGTGTGTGTATGTGTGTGTGTGTTCCACTATAACTCTGGAATGCCTGGTCCATTAAGGAGAGTGAGTGCAGCGTCCTAGAGCGGCAATTGTTCGTGATGTCAGCTCCTTTGCAGCTTCCTCTGGAAAGCCAGCCGTGGCGTTCGCCCTCCAGTGGACCAACGGGGAAGTGCCTGATGGATTTGGGGCAAAGTGCCAGGACTGTAGACAGGGCAGCAAAGAGGAGTACATGGGAGGGGGAAGGGAGAGGGCAGGGATGATGGGCATGGGAGTAGGGGGAAGAAAGGCCCCTCTCGATGGCTCCCTGTCAACAAACGCTTCGACATCTATAAATACCCAGGCAATGCCAGGTTATCAGCTAGTTCCTAAAAAATTATGGTGTTCAAAGATGCTGGACGATCTTGGTTTCCAAACTTGGCCGTTTTAAGACTTGTGGACTTCAACTCCCAGAATTCCACAGCTGGAAGGTTCACATATTTTCAAATTGCCAAGTTTGAAATAATTGATCAAGGAAAAAAAAGGGCTGTTAAGTTTTCCCAGTCGCTGTTCTGCTCCGAATTTAGGATAATCAAGATTATAATATTTTTATTCCTAACCAGATAGGAGGCAAGACCGAAGTGAGTAACTTGATGTAAGACCTAATATAACCTTTCTGGGAAACTTGACATTTCACAATTGCAATTGTTTTGAGCAGCTTTTTGGTCTATGGGTAAGGAGAAATGGAAGTGCGCATTTAAAAGTGTGTGTATTTTGTGCGCGTTAAAACGTTTGATTCGTGCAGGCAAAGGACAGGAAGTTGGATTTTTAATTATTAAAGTATTTTTATTAGTAAAAGAAAAATACAACAACCAATAACTGGTAAAAGACAATACAACATCCACTGTCTCACTTTACATTTGACTGTGTTTCAAGACATTCCCATAATATCAAAATCCTTATAGGCATCAAAGGTTGGGTATCTTCTCCCCTCCCTCCCTCTTTCCTTACCTTGTTTCTTCTTTCCCACTCCCCTTCCTTCCCTCCCTCCTTCTCTCCTTCCCTCCTTCCTTCCCTCCTTTCTTTTCCCTTCCTCCTTTCCTTCCCCTTCCCTTTCCTCTCTTCTTCCCCCCCTCCTTCTCTCATATCTTCCCTCCCTCCTTTCCTCCTTCCCTCCTTCCATTCTCTTCTCTTGAGTTCCCTCCTTTTCTTCCCTCCTTCCCTCCTTCCTATCTACTCTCCTTCTCTCCTTCCTTCCCTCCCTCATTCCCTCCTTGCTTCCCTGCCTTCTCCCCTCTCTCCTTCCTATCCCACTTTCTTCTCTTTCTTCTCTTGTTGGATTTTTAAAATGTGATTTTTTTTTTGGAATTTGAGAAAAATAGGCAATAATTTGTTTGCCATCATCACTCTATCCCAGATATAATTTTTAGAAAACACATTCAGCACGTTGGAGTGACTTCAACACTATCTGCTTGGATTTCCGCCACCAGAGTTGGTCACAATAGGCCAGTTTCTTCCTGATGAATATAGATAGATAATCCCTTTTGCTTTGTGTATAAAGTACTCTGGAACACTTTGATCACATAATATAAAAATCACAGATCTCTCTCTCTCTCTCTTATTTTGGGTGTGCGTCTTCCATGGGCAAGCAGGAGCAGGAAACATCACCTTTCCCCCATTAACAAAACGAGCTGCCTAATTACTGTGTGTCTTGTATTGTAAGAATGAATGTTTGTAAACTTATTTCAAGAGGCTTAGATTAAAGATGCTGCACAAGTGGGAAGAATTATTCTTCAGCATGAAGAGTTGGGCCTCTTGGAACAAGGCAAAACATGACAAGCATTCCGACAGCGAACTGTAATCACTTGAAGTGGAGCATCAGCTGGGCTCTTAGGAATATTAATGGGATTCCTCTCGGAGCGAAAGCAGCCGCCTCTGAATAATGTTAACGCGCGGTGGGCTGGTTTAGCATTGTGGAATAAACGGAGGCTGCCCTCCAGGACTCCGTTTGAGTTCGTTCGTTTTTCTAGGCATCCATCTGTTGGCGTTCAGTGTGGTTCAGAGTTGCCTCTCTTGAGAGGGACAGCGCATACATTGGATGGATGGATGGATGGATGGATATATAGATATATAAGGGATGGAGAGAGGGGGGGGATGATAAATAGATGATAGATGATAGATAGATAGATGATAGATAGATAGATAGACAGACAGACAGACGATAGACAGACAGACAGAGATAGACAGAGATAATGGATGGAGAGAGAGAGAGAGGTGATAGATATAGATAGATAGATAGATAGATAGATAGATAGATAGATAGATAGATAGACAGACAGACAGACAGACAGACAGACAGACAGAGGCAGGCAGATAGATAATGGATGGAGAGAGAGAGAGGGGTGATGATAGATAGATAGACAGACAGACAGACAGACAAGACAGATAATGGATGGAGAGAGAGAGCCATGATAGATAGATAGGTAGGTAGGTAGGTAGGTAGGTAGGTAGGTAGGTAGGTAGGTAGGCAGGCAGGCAGACAGACAGACAGACAGAGATAGATAGATAGACATAGATAATGGATGGTGAGAGAGGGATGATAGATAGATAGACAGACAGACAGACAGACAGACATAGATAATGGATGGAGAGAGAGAGAGGGATGATAGATGATAGATGGATGGATGGATGGACAGACGGACGGACGGATGAATAGATGGATGGATGATAGCATAAACATAAACAGACATGATAGATAGTGATGGATAGATAGATAGGTAGGTAGGTAGGTAGGTAGGTAGATTGATTGATTGATTGATTGATAGATGATAGAGATGGATGGATGGATGGATGGATGGATGGTAGATAGATAGAGACAGACAGACACACACACACACACATACACACACACATACACACACAAAATTTCCCACAGCTCCTTCCCACCAGCTGCAAGCAGAGGCTTTCTCATGGCCGCCCGAACCTTACAGCACCATCTGAAACCAACACATCCCCTTGACTTTTTCCAAAAGCTTTTGTTGAGTTTTGGTTAACCTTGAAGCGCATGACCATCGTAACTCCCAGTGCAGCCATGTTAGAAGTCCAAATTGTTATTGTTGGCATCTGAGGTTTTTAAAATTTATTTTTGCAAAAATTGTGTCCGAATCATTGTGCAACTGACATTTCCTCTTTTTTGGGTGGGATATATTAGTGTCAAATCACTAAATTTCTCCCCCCCCCTTTTTTTTTTAATAGGCCAAATCTGTCATTGGAGTCGGCCTGGGCATCGCAGCTGTTGCTTTCGGAGGTTGGTATAAAGACGCTTCAGAATAAAATGCTGTATGTTAACGTAACGCAATTTATTAAAAGCCAAAATTAAAAAATCAGGAATGCTACCTTTTATATCCAGTGAGATTACCAATCCACCAGTATATTCGGGTGAACCGCAAGTGGTATTTTGTCCTTGGTTGCAGAACCTGCAGTGACCCAGGCTGGCCACGCCCCCGAACTGGCCACGCCACGCCACGCCACCAAACCAAATTAAATTCAGGAGATGGATTTGGAAGAAATAGAGCCTGGCATTAAAAGAGTTTTAACATCGGCGTAATATTTTTTGTAACGAGCAAGTGTTTTCTAAAAAAAGAGATATTTCCCCCCTCTATAACGCTGTAAAAAATGAAGAGCGATTTATTTCACCTGCCAATTTTTCCTCCTGCTGGACTGGGCCGGCCTCCAAAATCAGCCGCCGAGGGAAAACCGTCTAAATTTCAAAAAAAATTGGGGGTGTGGGGGGGAACAGCTAATAAAATGTAAAAGAAAAAAGAAAATTAAATACTCAGTTTTCTGGCCGAAAACTGCTAGCGTTGCATATCCTCCTATAGCAGAGATAACAGATGTTAAGTTGCCTTTTGGTTTCAATATTTTATAGGACGTTACGCATTCCAGCTCTGGAAACCTTTCGAAGAACTCTTCTCCCAGGTAGCCAGGAACATTTCAGCTACTGTAAGTTGAAAGCTCGGATCATCTTTCATAACGTTGCAAGGGGGGAAAAAATACACATCTTCCTAGAGTTGGAAGTGGGGATGTCCAGTCTGATGGAAAAAAAGGACCAGGGGGGAACATGATAGCAGCCTTCCAATATCTCAGGGGTTGCCACAAAGAAGAGGGAGTCAAGCTATTCTCCAAAGCATTTGAGGGTAGAACAAGAAGCAATGGGTGGAAACTCATCAAGGAGAGAAGCAGCTTAGAACTGAGGAGAAACTTCCCGACAGTGAGAACAATTAGCCAGTGGAACAGCTTGCCACCAGAGGTTGTGGATGCTTCAACACTGGAGGTTTTTAAGAAGAGATTGGAGAACTATTGGTTTGATATGGCATAGGGTTCCTGCCTAAGCAGGGGGTTGGACTAGAAAACCTTTGAGGTTCCTTCCAAATTCTATTCTATTCTATTCTGTATTTTCTATTATTTTTTATTCTATTCTATTCTATTCTATTCTATTGTATCTCTACTCTACTCTACTCTACACTCCATTCCACTCCACTCCACTGATATGGCATAGGGTTCCTGCCTAAGCAGGGGGTTGGACTAGATAACCTTTGAGGTTCCTTCCAAATTCTATTCTATTCTATTCCTGTATTTTCTATTCTATTCTATTCTATTCTATTTCTACTCTACTCTGTACTCCACTCCACTCGACTCTGTTGTAGTGCAGAGTTTCATAGATACACACACATACACACAGACACACAAACATAGGTAGTATTCAGATATATGGTATATACAGGTAGTCCTTGAGTTCATTTAGTGATCTATAGTTACACAAACACGTACACACACACACATATATAAACACAGAGATATACACATATATATAAAGCATCTCTCCCTCCCTCCCTCCCTCCCTCCCTCTCTCTCTCTGGTAGAATCTGCTTGCTGTGCAACTTACTGACTTTGGAGTTGCTGGAGAGGGCAGCAAAAGCCTCTCCTGTTGGCTCTGGTGTGAGACAGCTGCTCCCCAGCTCCATCTATTATTAAAATCCTATTTGTCTCTGACCTAAATCCAACCCCCCCCCCCCACTTCATCTCTTTGTGTCTGCCTAATCTCCCTCCGCTTGGCTGGCCTGCTCCTTCCCTTTTATTCCTCCACCCTCTTCCCTTCGCTCCACTCCAACTCCCCGGCTTTTATATACGCACATATTTTTTTTACCTACAACAACAACAACCCCACGCCCTTCTATTATCCATGCCTTGCCTCTTTCTGTTTCGAAGGAGTGGGTCTGACCGAGGGTTTAGCAACCCCGAGCATTTGATGGGTTTGATGGAACGCTGCCTATTTTTGCATCCCACTCGATTCTGTAGGCGGCAGCCGCAGCTCTCCGAAATGCTAAACTAAAATTAGTTTCTCCTTATATTAGTAAATAGGAAGGTGCTCAGAGAGATGATTGAGAAGCAGCAAGCAGTTCACTGTGGGACATTGAGTGGGAAGATAAAGTGAGGGTAGAAATTTCTTCCCCAAGCTTCTGGGTCGGTTTCTGAACTTTTCGTTACCAGGATTTATTTATTTATTAGACTTATATACTGCTTCATAGGGCTTTCAGCCCTCTCTAAGCAGTTTACAAATTCTTTTAGCAAATTGAGTCAGCAACTTGCCCCCACAGTCCGGGTCCTCATTTCACCCACCTCGGAAGGATGGAAGGCTGAGTCAACCTTGAGCCGGTGAGATTTGAACCGCCGAACTGCAGAAAGAACATCTGTCTGTCTGTCTGTCTATCTCTCTATCTCTCTAGCTATCTAGCTATCTATCTAATTATCTATCTCATCTTATATCTATTTCTTTCTGTTTATCTAACATCTATAGCAATAGCAGTTAGACTTATACACCGCTTCATGGGGCTTTCAGCCCTCTCTAAGCGGTTTACAGAGTCAGCATATCGCCCCCACAGTCTGGGTCCTCATTTCACCCACCTCGGAAGGATGGAAGGCTGAGTCAACCTTGAGTCAGTGAGATTAGAACCGCTGAACTGCAGATAACAGTCAGCTGAAGTGGCCTGCAGTACTGCACCCTAACCACTGCGCCTCCTCGGCTCCTTATAATTATCCTCAACGTCAGGAAATTTTCTCCTTCGTTCGAGGCTGGTTGTCTCCTTGATTATTTCCCATCCATTGCTTCGTATCCTGCCTTCAGGTGCTTCAGAAAATAGATTTGTCCCCCTCTTCTTTCTGAACGGCCTCTCAAAACAAATTATAAGTTTCATTGAGCTGTGGTGGCGCAGTGGTGAGAGTGCGGTACTGCAGGCTGCTTCTGCTGCCTGCAATTTGGCAGTTCTAATCTCACCAGGCTCAAGGTTGACTCAGCCTTCCGTCCTTCCGAGGTGGGTCAAATGAGGACCCAGATTGTTGGGGGTCAAGAAAGGGACTCTGTAAACCACTTAGAGAGGGCTGTAAAAGTACTATGAAGCGGTATATAAGTGCTATATCTGTTGCTATTTATAACAGAGTTGGAAGGGGCCTTGGAGGTCTTCTAGTCCACCCTCCTGCTCAAGCAGGAGACCCTACACCATTCTGGACAAATGGCTGTCCAAACTCTTCATCAAAACCTCCAGTGATGGAACACCCATAATTTGTTCCACTGGTTAATTGTCCTCACTGCTAGGAAATTTCTCCTTAGTTCCAAGTTGCTTCTCTCCTTGATTAGTTTCCATCCATTGTTTCCTGTCCTGCCTTCTGGTAATTTGGAGCAGGGGTCTCCAACCTGGGCAACTTTAAACCTGGAGGACTTCAACTCCCAGAATTTCCCAGCCAGCAAAGCTGAGAAATTCTGAGAGTTAATGTCCTCCAGGTTTAAAGTTGCCCAGGTTGGAGACCCCTGCTTTGGAGAATAGCTTGACCCCCGTCTTCTTTGAGGCAGCCCCTTAACTGGCTTTATTTATTTATCTTGTCTTATTATTTCGCTTGCTTGGCAGCTTCCCATTATTAAACCTTAACCCCGAAAGTATTTTGGAACAGATGTCACTCCTGCAGCTGTCGTTGTTATTAATTCTAGCGCACAAAATCAAATTTGCTCTACCGTTCTTAAATTTATGAGTGGCCGGAGGCCGGCTGACCCTCAAAATTCACCCTTTCCGGACAGGGAGCAAAATAAAAAATTAAAAAAAATGAAAAACGGAGAAAGTATCTTGGGATTTGTCAAATTAGCATTTCCTTTGACGGATACTAATTTGGAGAAAGCCTTATCCAAGCAAGCTTAGATTTCCTGCTTTGGAAGAAGGCTGATGCGCCAGCTGGGAGCTTTTTAAAAATTAAAGAAAGGATTTCTCTTGGTTTTGCCCGAGGCAGGTTATAACATCCTCACAAACGATGGGTATTCTGGGTGTCAGCAGGAAAAATAAAAAGACACCGTGAACAGCCCTTATTTATTTATTTTTTAATGCTACTGTAATTCTTTCTTTTCTTTTTAAGGGTGGGAAGAGGCCAATGTCTCTCCAAACGGCTAAAATTTGGAATCAATTGTAAAAAAGCCGGTGTTTATTCCCAAATCAGACTAAATTACGGCTGTTTTTTTTTTTTTAAACGAAAAAAACCCCGGTTGCAGATCCATAAATAATGTATTTTCCTCCCTTGAAAATACAGGTAGTCCTTGACTTAACAGCGGTTCGTTTAATGACGTCTCGAAGTTACTACGGCGCTGAAAATAAAGAGAGTTAGGATCGATTTGCGATAGCGGCCAGGATCGATGGATTGTGATCGAATTGTTACACTTAGCAATAGCAATAGCAGTTAGACTTATATACCGCTTCATTGGGCTTTCAGCCCTCTCTAAGCGGTTTACAGAGTCAGCATATCGCCCCCAACAATCCGATAGACAGACAGACAGACAGACAGACAGACAGAGATAGATAGATAGATGATAGATAGATGATAGATAGATAGATAGATAGATAGCAATAGGAATAGGAATAGGAATAGCAATAGCAGTTAGACTTATATACCGCTTCATAGGGCTTTCAGCCCTCTCTAAGCGGTTTACAGAGTCAGCATATCGCCCCCAACAACAATCCGGGTCCTCATTTCACCCACCTCGGAAGGATAGAAGGCTGAGTCAACCTTGAGCCGGTGAGATTAGAACCGCCGAACTGCAGATAGCAGTCAGCTGAAGTGGCCTGCAGTACTGCACCCTAACCACTGCGCCACCTCGGCTCCTTATGGCTGTCGCAGTGTTGCCCCAGGTTCTCGTGATCCAAATTCAGAGGCTTGGCAACTGACTAGTACTTACGACAGTTGCAGCCTCTGAGGATTGTGTGATCACATTGTGTAACCTTCAGCAAATGGACCTCTGAATCTAGTCCTGATGGGTTTGTTCTCCTATGTTGAGCCACATGTATGTGAAGCAGCTGTTTTCTTTCCCCAATGTGCAGATCTTCATAGACAACATCTATGGAGATTCTCCATCTGGTCACAATTGTCCTAAAGTGGCAACTGGATTTTCCGGTTGTTCTTTGAAGATGTTTTGATTCTCCTCCGAGAAGCTTCTTCAGTTCTGACTGGATGGTGGAGGATGGAAGGATTGTTTCCATACAATCATTCATTTAGCGACTGATTGACTTATGAGCATTTTTCTCACGACCGTCGCAGCATCCCCTTGGTCACGTGATCATAATTCAGATACTTGGCAACCGACTCATGTTTATGACGGTCCCGGGGTCAGGTGATCTCCTTTAGCGACCTTCTGACGAGCCAGATTCACCTAACGACCATGTGACTCACTTAACAATTGCAGTGAATCACTTAACGGTGGCAGGAAAGGTCGTAAGATAAAAGGGGCGAAACCCACACATCTCACTTAGCGGCATAAAATTTGGGCGCCATTGTGGTCGTAAGTCAAGGAGTACCCAGGGGTATATTCCCCATTTATTTCTATTTACATTCTTTGCTTCTTCCCCCGAAAGACCCCAGTAGATGAAAAAACATTTACACCTTACAGATAGTCCTCGGCTTACGACGACCACAACTGAGCCCAAAATGTCTGTTATGAAGTGAGGTTTTTAAGTGAGCTCTGCCCCATTTTTATAACCTTTCTTGATGCAGTTGTTAAACGAATCGTTGAAGTTGCTAAATGAGTAACACGGTCGTTCAGTGAGTCTGGCTTCCCCGTTGGCTTGCCAGGAGGTTGCAAAAGTGGATCACGTGACCCCGGGACACTGTGACCGTCATAAATATGAGCCCGTTGCCAAGCATCTGAATTTTGATCGTGTAACCGTGGAGATGTCTCCACGGTCGTAAGTGCGAATAACGGCCGTAAGTCCCCTTTTTTTTAGCGCCGTTGTAACTTTGAATGGTTACTAAGTGAAGCAGTGTTTCTCAACCTTGGCAACTTGAAGACGTCTGGACTTCAACTCCCAGAATTCCCCAGCCAGCGAATGCTGGCTGGGGAATTCTGGGAGTTGAAGTCCGGACGTCTTCAAGTTGCCAAGGTTGAGAAACACTGACGTGAACCGTTGTAAGCCGAGGACTACTTGCGCAGTGAAACTCGGGGTTTTTTGGGGTGAGAAGGACGGCATCTCATCACGGGCTTCACCCTCTGCATAATTCCCTAATTATGGTCGTTCACTTCATTTGTGGCCATTTACACTTCATTCCCGCAATTGTGTAATTTCACAAATGAACAAAGGGACGCCGATGATTAAATTGCATCAATTACCGCATAATGTAAATTAAGTTGATTATGTAAAAAAAAAAAAAAAATCACATTTCGTGGGTATTAATGGGATACCTGTTTCTCCTAAGCGCTCGGCAAAAATTGGAGTTTTATCGTATAAGAGACACTATATATCGTCTTTTTTTCCCACCCAGCCAAGAAGGGGATGGGGAAGTGGGTGGGGGGGAGAGAACATTCCTCTTTTCCTCTTTGATTCCTGAATGGTCTTCCCCCAAATTTGAACGGGCCCAGCGAGAACTTTGAAGTCATTCACTGAAGGAATAAAAAGGTTTCTCTTCCAGTTGGATATAGGAGAATAAGAGTAGAGTAGAGTAGAATAGTATAAGAGGAATGAAGAATGGAATGGAATACAATGCAGAATAGAGTAGAAACAATAGAATAGAACAGAACAGAGAAAATGAATAGTATAAGAGGAATGAAGAATGGAATGGAATATAATGCAGAATAAAGTAGGAACAACACAGTAGAATGGAATAGAATAGAATAGAATAAGAGGAATGAAGAATGGAATGGAATATAATGCAGAATAGAGTAGAAACAATAGAATAGAACAGAGAAAATGAATAGTATAAGAGGAATGAAGAATGGAATGGAATAGAATGCAGAATAGAATGTAGACTAGAGTAGAATAGAATAGAATAGAATAAGAGGAATGAAGAATGGAATGGAATATAATGCAGAATAGAGTAGAAACAATAGAATAGAACAGAGAAAATGAATAGTATAAGAGGAATGAAGAATGGAATGGAATATAATGCAGAATAGAGTAGAAACAATAGAAGAACAGAACAGAGAAAATGAATAGTATAAGAGGAATGAAGAATGGAATGGAATAGAATGCAGAATAAAGTAGGAACAATACAGTAGAATGGATAGAATAGAACAGAATAGAATAAGGAATGAAGAATGGAATGGAATATAATGCAGAATAGAGTAGAAACAATAGAACAGAACAGAACAGAGAAAATGAATAGTATAAGAGGAATGAAGAATGGAATGGAATAGAATGCAGAATAGAATGTAGACTAGAGTAGAGTAGAATAGAATAGAATAGACGTAGAGGAATGAACAATGGAATAGAATGGAATGGAAAATGAATGGAATGGAATAGAACATAATGGAATATTTTATTGTCTCTGCTAGATAACCTGTAAAGATATGATGGGATATAAGTTAAATAAACTCATTCTCATTCCCCCCCCTCTCTCTCTCTCCCCTCCCTCCCTCCCTCCCTCCCTCCCTCCCTCCCTCTCTCTCTCACACACACACACACACTTGATGAGATTTCCAGTCTCAGGTTCAATCTTAAGCCAAGGACTCCCTGGTGTAGATACTTTAAATAGGATGCCCCCTACTTTCCAATACCTGCTGCTGTGGGTCAAGTAAGAGAGTCTTTTGTGGTTAGTCCGACATCTTGTTTCTGCCCCTCTTTGCCGAAGGCAGGTGGCAGGATGCAAACTTTAATCTACGTTGTTTTGGTTTTTTTTTTTTTTTTTAATTAAAAAGAAAAATTAGCAGCCCCAGATGGCCAACTTGGAAATTGGAGGACACAGCGCTCCAGATACAATTATTTAATTTTTAACTCAGCTGCTTTTTCCAAATTTAAATTCCCCCCCCCCCCCCCCCAATCTAGGCTTCCTGATTCCATCTGCAGAACATGGTGGTTCTGATTATTATTCTGGAACCATAATTTCGTTGCTTTGAAGCAGAATTCTGTCCACACGATCGTTTTGACTTTTAATGCTCTTGGGCTCCCACTAAAATCCCCCTTCTCTTTTGTTCACAGACCGCTTCTTCGTATTACAAAGGCGGATTCGAATCGAAAATGAATGTTCGGGAAGCTAGCCTTATTTTAGGCATAAGGTAAGCCTTTTGTCTTTTTTTTTTTTTCCAATGAACGATTTTTATTAGTTTATGTTATACAATAAAAACACAAAAGGAAACAGTTGGAAAAAAATAGGGAAGGGGAAAGTGTGGAAAAGAAGGGGGGAAAGAAAGAAAAGTCATTGACTCCTTGAGCCGAGGTGGCGCAGTGGTTAAATGCAGCACTGCAGGCTACTTCAGCTGACTGCAGTTCTGCAGTTCGGCTGTTCAAATCTCACCGGCTCAAGGTTGACTCAGCCTTCCATCCTTCCGAGGTAGGTAAAATGAGGACCCGGATTGTTGTTGGGGGCAATATGCTGACTCTGTAAACCGCTTGGAGAGGGCTGGAAGCCCTATGAAGCGGTAGATAAGCCTAACTATTGCTATTGCTAATTGCTTAATCCCTTTGGTGCAGTAGAACGAGATGATAACATCCAAACTCAACTTTTTTCTTTTACATAATAGTTTAAACCAAGCCATTTTTAGAACCGTAAAATCTACCTAATCGGTCAAACCCAAAATCAAAGTTTCATATTTTTTTTGCCCACCTCAAGCACAAAGTCCAGAAGTGGTTTCCAAGTAGGAATAAAAGTATTTATTCATTTATTTATTTTTCTTGGATCAAAGCAGCCAACTTAGCCATCTCTGCCAACTCCCATCAACTTCTCTAGCCTTTCATCCATTGTGTGGATCAAAGCGTGCTTCCATTTTTGTGCATAGTGTCATCTCGCTGCCATCAACGTATTGGAAATGTAATCAGTTACTGGGTTCTTATTATCATACGTGGTGAACATGCCCTAAGGCAAAAAAAAATTTGGGATGAAAATACATACATGGCTAGAAAAAATGATAAAGAAACGGTTCCACCACAAAACCGCGTTCGACTAAAGGGCGCTCGACGAAACCGCGTAGCTGACGTCATCACAGCGCGACAACAGCGCGGAGAAAAAAGCACGCTGTAAACGCTAAACCTAAAATTAACCCCTAAACCTAACCCCCCTAAACCTAATCCTAAACCTAATCCTAAACCTAACCCTTAACCTAACCCTAAACCTAACCCTAAACCTAACCCTTAACCTAACGCTAAACCTAACCCTAACCTTTAACCTAACCCTAAACCTAACCCTAAACCTAACCCTAAACCTAACCCTTACCTTAACTTGAATCGGCTTGCTTTCAAAGCGCTATTTAAAGCGCCCTTCTTTCTTCGCGCTCGCTGTTGTCGCCCTGTTGATGACGTCAGCGACGCGGTTTCGTCGAGCGCACTTTAGTCGAGCGCGGTTTTGTCGTGCCACGAAAGAAACACGTAGATTTAAAGCCAGAAATCTTCTTGTTAGTTATGATGCCAGAAGAAAACAATAATGGGAATACCTACTTATTATTACATATTTTGACAGGAGCGAGAATTGTATTTGCACAATATTGGGAAAAAATGAGGAAACTCCTACAGATGAAAATATAATTAAAAAATATTAGATTGTGTGGACAGATTGAGATTAAAGATAAAGGATAAGGAAGATACAGAATATTTCTTAACATGGGATCTGTTCTATCAATGGTTAGATAATAGAGGTAGAAATTAGAAGATGTAAGAGTATAAGAAAAATGATGAAAGGTTATTATATTTAAGCAGTGTGTGTGTCTGTGTGTATGTGCATATGTATATGTGTTTTTTTTAATTTGTGCTGATAAATCAGCACAAATAAAAAAAACACAAATATAACAAAGGCAACAGTAAAAAAATATTGGGTTTCTGTCGTGATGGACTCTTGTGATGAGCCGATTGACAGATGATGGAAGCAGTTAGCTTCCTCCCATAATTGGGGCTTACCAGGGGTTGTAAAAATCTAATAGGTATGTATATGTGTGTATATATATTCCTTCCCTCCCATATTTGGGCATACCGGGTGCTTTGACATAACACTTAATCATTTCCTTGGCTCAGCTGATAAGGGAGGAGAGCTTGTGGCTTAGAGGTTAATATAACTGCCTAATCTGTACAAACAGCCCAGGTTCGAATCCCAGCATGGACTCCACACACACACCCCCACCAAGATTTATAGAAAGACGGCAACTCCGGCCACGCTTTACTCACACAAAGACGAAGCCGAAAACACACCAGCCTGAAGTTGGCGAGTGAGACCTCGCCGAAACGTTGCCAAGACAATCTCAACCTTACACGGGAAAAGAACCCAAATACAAGACCAGCCATACCTACACATATATAAACATTATTATTATGTATAACTAAATTGACTCAGGCAATACCCTTTTCATTAAGAGCTTACGTATATTAAAGGAAAATCTATAAATAAATAGATAGATAGATAGATAGATGATAAATAAATAAATAAATAAAATAAAAAAACATATATAACATCAAATTTCCCCCCCAAGTCTTTTAGAATAGAAAAGAATAGACTAACATCTTTGTCACTTTGAATGTACATTAATGGGCATACATTAAAAATGAAATTTAGTTGCACACAGCTCTTAAAGGGTCACCACTTCAATTTGACAATACATGACAAGATAAATAAGTAAGTAAAATAAGTAAATAAGTAAGTAAGTAAATAAATACATACAAAATTATATTTTTTCCATAACCCCCCCCCCCCCAAAAAAAAGTCTCAGGTTTTTTTTTTCCTTTATGCTCCCTTTAAGAATTTCCCACATTAGGGCTACGAATCCTATACTCCAATATTTCTTTGCTTGATCTCATCTCCGCCATAAATCATAAAAGGCCCCTTTCTTTCCAATTTGCATTTCCAACATTTCACGTGGAAATACCTTTATACATTCTTGACAACTTGTCTGGAGTTAAATACCAAAAGGCAAGCCTTTTTTGCCTTGAAAAGAATGATTTATCTGAAAGGGATAGGAGGGCGCAGAATTTACCGGCCGAATTTCCTGCTCGACAGCTCGAGGGCATTTGAAAAATAAATGCCATTTTATAGCTGTCCTCCTCCTTGCACTTTGGAAATCCAGCTAAGTTTTGTGTCTTTTTTTATACAGTGTCTTTTGACTCTGTTATTCAAGATATGCTACAAAATAAAAATAATACCATTGAAACAGAAGAAGGGAATGGAGGGCGGAAAGGAGCACAAGGAGTTAGTTACAACACTTCATTTAATGACGAAGCTACAACACCACTGCAAAAATGTGAATCAGGGCCATTTTTCACAGTTACGGCCTTTGCAGCATCCCCATGGTCACGTGATCAAAATTCGGACGCTTGGCAACTGACTCATATTTATGACGGTTGCAGTGTCCCAGGGTCATTTGATCCCTTTTTGCAACCTTCTGACAAGCCAAATCAACCGGGGAAAGCCAGAGTCACTCAACCATTGTGTTACTAACTTCAACAACTGCAGTGATGCCCTTAACGACCGTGGCAAGGAAGGTCGTAAGAGAGGGCAGAACTCATCCCACAACTGTCTCGCTTAGCAAGGGGAAGGATGGGGCTCAATTGTAAGTTGTAAGTCGAGAACCCACCCAGATAATTTAAATTTGCCCCTTTTCCTACGGCGTCTTTTGAATCCGTTATTCAAGGTATGTTACAGAATAAAACGATGGCGTTTAAACACGGTAAAGTGGAATGGGAATGGAAAGGGAATATGAGCAAATAGTTAATTCGGGTTTTATATATTAATTTAGAATATTAACTCTGATACTATTTAAAATGTGGAAGGTTTAAATGTAACACAGAAATTACGAATCTACTTCACTCGGGGGGGGGGGTGAAATGGAGCAAATTTCCCTATTGTGTAGTTGACTATTAAAATATCCCAAATCACTTCCAGGCGTTGGGCTCTTCCTAAATTTTGGAATTCAGCCATTACCAGAATTCCTGTTTCCTGCCAGCGTGCCAGCTTACTCACACTTGACTAATAAAGAATATTCTACTCTATTCTGTTCTATTTATATTCTCTATTCTGCATGCTATTCTAGTCTATTTCTTTTTCTATTTCTATTTCTATTTCTTTTTCTATCTCTATTCTATTCTATACCATTCCATTCCTATTTCCTATTCTAGTCTAGTCTATTCTATTCCATTTCATTCCATTCTATTCTATTCCATTCCATTCCTATTTCCTATTCTAATCTATTCTATTCCATTCCATTCCTATTTCCTATTCTATTCTATTCCATTCCATTCCATTCCATTCCTATTTCCTATTCTATTCTATTCCATTCCATTCCATTCCATTCCTATTTCCTATTCTAGTCTATTCTATTCCATTCCTATTCTATTCCATTCCATTCCTATTCTATTCCATTCCATTCCATTCCTATTTCCTATTCTAATCTATTCTATTCCATTCCATTCCATTCCTATTTCCTATTCTAGTCTATTCCATTCCATTCCTATTTCCTATTCTAATCTATTCTATTCCATTCCATTCCTATTTCCTATTCTAGTCTAGTCTATTCTATTCCATTTCATTCCATTCCTATTCTAATCTATTCTATTCCATTCCATTCCTATTTCCTATTCTATTCTATTCCATTCCATTCCATTCCTATTTCCTATTCTAGTCTATTCTATTCCATTCCTATTCTATTCCATTCCATTCCTATTCTATTCCATTCCATTCCTATTTCCTATTCTAATCTATTCTATTCCATTCCATTCCTATTTCCTATTCTATTCTAGTCTAGTCTATTCCATTCCTATTCTATTCCATTCCATTCCATTCCTATTCTATTCCATTCCATTCCATTCCTATTTCCTATTCTAATCTATTCTATTCCATTCCATTCCTATTTCCTATTCTAGTCTAGTCTATTCTATTCCATTTCATTCCATTCCTATTCTAATCTATTCTATTCCATTCCATTCCTATTTCCTATTCTATTCTATTCTATTCCATTCCATTCCTATTTCCTATTCTAGTCTATTCTATTCCATTCCATTCCTATTCTATTCCATTCCATTCCTATTCCATTCCATTCCATTCCATTCCTATTTCCTATTCTAATCTATTCTATTCCATTCCATTCCATTCCTATTTCCTATTCTAGTCTAGTCTAGTCTATTCCATTTCATTCCATTCCTTTCCTATCCTATTCTATTCCATTCCATTCCATTCCTATTTCCTATTCTATTCTATTCCATTCCATTCCTATTTCCTATTCTAGTCTAGTCTATTCTATTCCATTTCATTCCATTCCTATTTCCTATTCTAATCTATTCTATTCCATTCCATTCCTATTTCCTATTCTATTCTAGTCTATTCTATTCCATTTCATTCCATTCCTATTTCCTATTCTATTCCATTCCATTCCATTCCATTCCATTCCATTCCATTCCATTCTTATTTCCTATTCTATTCCATTCCATTCCATTTTATACCATTCCATCCCTATTTCCTATTCTATTCTATTCTATTCTATTCTCATTCCATTCCATTCTATTCTCCTGCATTCTATTCCATTCTGCATTCTATTCCATTCTGCATTCCATTCCATTCTATTATTTTCTTACAAATTATTCCAAGTTTTTTTTTTTAATTTCTTGAAAGGTGTAGTACTCTCTTTCACCACCAGATGGCAAGGAGCTCTAGAATGTTATGTTTTCTGAAGCAATGCAAATTTGCTAGTTTTTCTGCCTGCAAGATTCCTGATTTATGCTAAGCGCTCTAAATATATATTTTTACAGTCCATCTGCCGGCAAGGCCAAGATTAGAAATGCTCACCGGAAAATCATGATTCTGAACCACCCAGATAAAGGTATGTTTTTGTGTTTCGATCAACGTTTGTTGGCTCGGTGACATCCAAACGGCCCTCTCTTAATCTCAGCCCAATCTTAACGCACCCCATTTCAGAGCAAAATGTTTTGCTTAAAATGTTTGCATGAAAAAAAAATTAGCCTTCCAATTCAATGAACCGCAGCCGTTGAAAATGGCTGTCTTTTGGGGTCACTTGCAAAATCAAAGCCCTTAATTAGCTGTCAGGTATCGGATTGCTGGAACTTAATACATCAAATTTAGGTTTCGAAGTGAGAAAAATATTAGCCAGGAATGCTAAAAATAATAATAATAATGCAGTTTACTTGAGCAGAATCTTTATAAATAAGGGAGAGGATTTTTTTTTTGGGAGAACTGTGTTATGAAATGACAAATACGTGTTAGTTTTTAGCGCTGCAAAGGACTCCATCGCTTGTCACAGATACTTTAATGAGCCAAGTTTTTAATGCAAACAGATCTCCCCCCAAAAGCTCTTATTATAACTTTAACTACACTACAGCTGGTTGAGAAGGGAGCCCATATGTTCATTGATGTACTCTCTACTTCGAAACAACAGATGGTCGAGAGTTTACTCAGTATTTAAAAAGCCCCAAAACCGGGGTGGGGGGAGAGCGAAGTTTTTTTTTTTTTAAATATCAGGCTGACAGATTTATTGTCTGTTCCTTTTCATTTCAGGAATATAAAATTAATTCTGACCTCTATTAGGGCGAAAGGTGTAGAAGAACATTGATGGCGCTGATTTAATAAATCAAATCAATCATTGGGAGTTTTGTATGCGCCGGGCTCGGTCCGGGCACAGACTAAAAACCAGTTTCGATGTAAACAAGGATGAGTTTCATTAAACAATGATCTGAATGCCGCCGCTCTGGTTTAACGGGGCAGGCTTGGATATTGCGAGATCTCCTGGGCTGAGTGAGGGGCTTATGTCTTACTTGTTTTCCAGTAGGAGCGATACGATTAGGAAGCAGGGAGTGCATTTTGTCGATTGGATTTAATATCTGGAGTTGAATTTGGCTTCCCCCGTTGACTTTGCTGGTGAGATGGTCATAAAAGGGGATCACATGTGCCCCCCCCCCCACCGGGCACTGCAATCGCTTAACGACCGTGTGGCTAAGTTAACAACTGCAGCGATTCACTTATCAACTGTGGCATGGAAAGTTGTAAAATGGAGCAAAACTCCCTTGAGAAATGCCTCACTTAGCAACATAAATTCTGGACTCAGTTAAAGGTTTAAGTTGAGGACTACCTGTATATAAAATCTCTTTCCCACAGCTAATCACCATAGTAGTAGTATTATTAGGTTAGGCCCAGCATTGTGTACTAATCACTTCTCTGATTTCTCTCTCTCTTTGTGTGTCGTCCTAAGGTGGATCTCCATACCTGGCAACCAAAATCAACGAAGCCAAGGATCTGCTGGAATCAAGCAGGAAAAATTAGGGATTTTCACCGCACCTCAGAAACTTTTCGGAAGCCACACAAGGACTTCTTTCTTACCCACAGCACGGAAATCAAACTTTGGGCTTGTCAATAAAGTGTCAGCCGATTTGAGGACGCCGTTTCAGGGAGTTCATAATCAAATCCGGGTTCCATCCTTCAAATCTCATTTATGGCCTCAGGGGGGACCTTATCCTGGAAGTGTGAGACCGCGATGCAGAAAAGTTAAGATTGATCATCATCATCTTCATTTAACCACCCCCCATAATCCCTCGCGGGGTGGTGTCTCTGCAACTGAATGGAGTTAGCCGGGTTTTTAATGGCCAGATGCCTTTCCTGTTGCCATTGCAGAGTTTTGTTCAGCAGATAAAATTCTCATTGTGCCCAGAGAGAGAAATGTCTGCCTCTAACCTAGGATCGAACTCCTGCTCCAGCCTCCTGATTGTGAGGAGACACACCACACCAAAAGTTAGGATTGTTATTCTCTATTAATACGTCAAATCCAAGTTTTTAGTTTTTCATCAGCAAAAAAAATAATAATAATGTTTTGTTTCCTTGGAAAAACCAGAAGCGTTGTAGATTACAATGATTAGACTGTCTAAATTTGAACTCCCGGCCCACCGTGAAAATTATAAAATGGATGCTTTAGACCTGTGAATTTTCTCCCATCGCACTCTTAGAGAAGTAAGCAGCTCCTCCTTTATCTAAGCTACCTGTCTTGTTTTTAATTTTAAATATTTTAAAGATATTTATGTTCCTTAAATGTTTTGGACAACATCCATACGCTCCCCAGTGGCACGTTTTTGGTCTCGGATAAAAGGTGTCCTCCCTTCAGTGGAAGATATGAATTTGACACGTTCAATGAAAAGATTTGATTGACTTTCACTAATGAGGCAGGTGTAACGGAGGGAAAAAACAGTTCCGTTATCCCTGTGTGATCGGCCTTCCTTCCCCCGAAGCAAAATTGCTCTAGTAAGCCATGAAAATATTTACTTTCGCTCGACTGTGCGAGACAACGCGAGCTGCAAATCCCCCGTTGAATCCTTGCTCGTGTTGAGGGAAACGGTGTGTCAAAAGCTGAGGTAAAAAATGGAAGGTGAAGGTTCCCCTCGCTCATATGTTGTAGTCGTTCCCAACTCCAGGGGGCGGTGCTCATCTCCGTTTCAAAGCCGAAGAGCCAGCGTTGTCCGAAAACGTCTCCGTGGTCATGTGGCCGGTAACGATGTTACCAATGGCGGTTCCTATTTTTCTACTCGCATTTTTACGTGCTCCCGAACTGCTCGGTTGGCAGGAGGTGGGACAAGTAATGGGAGCTCACTCCGTTACGTGGCGGTAGGGGTTCGAACCGACGTCCTTTCTGATCGACAAGCTCAGCGCCTGAGCCCCTGAGCCACCGCTTCCCGTTCAGCTATATTTTACCAGACACCTAATCTCGCGGCCAGGAGCGCTTTTCCAGTTCACCAACCGCAGGCCCTGATCCGACGACACTGCCACAATCACAACTCCAGTGATTTTTGAAATTTGAAATTTAATAAAATTTGTATGCCGCCCAATCCCATGGGACAATGGGCGGCTTACAGAACAAGATAAAAAGCATTTTAAAAAATTAAGAATAAAAATACAGTTGTTAAAATTACACACCATCCATTCAGTCTAAGTGGGGCTGGACATTGCCAGAACAGCCAGATTTTGGTGGCTTTTCGTAAGGCCGGGAGAGTGGTAAGGGTCCGGATCTGTACGGGTAGATCGTTCCACAGGGCCGGCGCAGCTACAGAGAAGGCCCTCCCCCGAGGGGCCGCCAGCCGGCATTGTCCGGCCGACGGCACCCGGAGGAGGCCCAACCTGTGCGATCTTGTTGGTCGTTGGGAGGTAAGTGGCAGGAGGCGGTCTCTCAGGTAGTCAGGTCCTAAACCATGTAGGGCTTTAAAAGTAACGACTTGCACCTTGAAGCGCGTTCGGAGACCAGTAGGGAGCCAGTGCAGCTCGCGGAGGATGGGTGTAACATGGGTGTATCTAGGTACACCCAGTATCGCTCGCGCGGCTGCATTCTGGACCAACTGTAGTCTTCGAACACTCTTCAGGGGCAGCCCCATGTAGAGCGCATTACAGTAATCCAGTCTTGAGGTGACAGTAGCGCACCGTAAGCACCCCCTGTCAAAACGCTTGTGTTTCCAGAGTAGTCCAGCTAGCGGAAATACGGGGAAGTCCCACCCTGTCTCTAGAAACACGAACGGCTTCCCACATATACTTCACCGTGTCACCTTGACAGTGAGAACTGAAAGCTACCCGCGTTTGCTTAGCCAGGTAATTGAGGCCTCTCTCAACATCACCCCTCTGAGCCGGCTCTATAATTTTAATATTTTGCCTTCTGCAAAGAAAGGAATCTTGACTCTGCAAAGTGCAAATTTTCTTCGGTTTCAACTGACTCACTTTTATTTTCCGTAGAAATTTTGCATTTGTTTAATTTTCTCGTTCCTCCCTGTCCTTGGCTGTTGGCAAACAACCTCGGGCGTCGATTATAGTGGAAAGGCCGAGCAGACTTTGAGCAAAGCAAGGATCCTTCTGTGGTAAAAATGACAATTAACGCTCTAAATTAATGCCCCGATTTCCTGCTTTGCTTTTGGCCGTTGCTTAGTTTCAAAGCCTCGCGCAAAAAAGCCCCTTTGCTGTTTTAGGCTTGGGACTCCTTCTCACAACCCGTGTGGCGAGAGGTTAAAACTAATTAAATCACCTTTGGAGAGCCACTGGAGATCCTGTAAAAGCTTATCCTAATTTAAAGGGGGACCTAATTTATAAACTAAGCAGGGCTGAAAAGCACAAGGTCCTTCCGCAACCTTGGTGGTTCCCATGTTTAAAAAGTGACGCGGTGGCTCAATGGCTTAAGACCCTGAGCTTGTCGATCAGAAAGGTCGGCAGTTGGGCAGTTCGAATCCCTAGTGCTGCCCTTTTAAAATCTAGAACAGAGGTCTCCAAACCTGGCAACTTTTGAGACCTGTGAACTTCCACTCCTGAAATTCTCCAGCCGGCTGAAGAATTCGGGGAATTGATGTCCATACAACTTTAAAAGTTGCCAATTTTGGAGACCCCCCCTGACCTTAGCAGAGTATTATTCGTGGCTGGCTGGCCTTTGAAGAAAATCCCAGCAGATGACAGACAGGATTGTGGAGGGAGACTGAAGAGAGGCGATTATGGGAACCCATTTCCCCCTCGAGAGAACGGCCCAGCTATAGTTATTTCTCAGTAATTTTGCAAAGTGAAGAAAAACGTTCCAACTATTTGGGAGTGAGA
Source organism: Thamnophis elegans (assembly GCF_009769535.1). NCBI lineage: Eukaryota > Metazoa > Chordata > Lepidosauria > Squamata > Natricidae > Thamnophis > Thamnophis elegans. The sequence goes on from NC_045551.1 coordinate 68,783,338, forward strand.
TGCACAACAGAAATTCTGCTGGTTGGTGTGAATTGCTTTGGGGGACAAATTGATCCAGTAAGTGAGGTGTGAAAAATTTGAGTCTTAAGGTTATAGACCGCGGTTCACGTCCTTTCAGTTAAATGATGGAAGACCAAGTTTTTCTTTCAGGCACAATTCCAGATGAATTTGTTCCAGAGACATTTCTTACAGAAAAAATACGACTTAATTGGTGAACATGTTTCTATTGATTTCCTTAGTTTCCTGGGTACAAATTGGGATGCATCCCATCTTACCTACTGGCAATGCCAATCAATCAAGGATCTATCAGACCGAACGACCAGATCCCAAAATCCGGAATGAGCCAATAAGTTAAAATCCTGAGCTACTTTAGGAATACCCAAGCATGCTAAATTGGGTTAAATTTAATTTCTGTCTTTGGACAACATAAGGTTCCCTCCCTTCCCTTCCCTCCCTCCATCTCTCCCTCCTTCCTTCCTTCTTTCCTTCTTTCCTTCCTTCCTTCCTTCTTTATTTTTCTTTCTTTCTCTGACATGAATTTTTATTTATTTCCAAGATTAAAATACAATGTTCCTTCCTTCTTTCCTTCCTTTTTTCTTTCTTTCCTTCTTCTTTCCTTCCTTCCTTCCTTCCTTCCTTCTTTATTTTTCTTTCTTTCTCTGACATGAATTTTTATTTATTTCCAAGATTAAAATACAATGTTCCTTCTTTCCTTCCTTCCTTCCTTTTTTCTTTCTTTCCTTCTCTTTCTTCTTTCCTTCCATCTCTTTCTTTCTTGCTTTTTTCTTTCTCTCTCTCTCCTTCCTTCCTTCCTTCTTTTTATTAATAAGGTCATAATAAATATTAAATAATAGTTAAGAAGTCAGTTAATGATTATTGCAAATGGACTTGGCTGTTAAAATAAACAATATTTTCAATATGAATGTTTCTAATTTATTCTGTTCAAGATACTTCCTCAAGATGTGGGAGTTTCATCCCTGGAAGCTTTCAAGAAGAGACTGGACTGCCATCTGTCAGAAATGGCACAGGGTCTCCTACTTGGGCGGGGGTTGGAGTAGATGACCTACAAGATTCCTTCCAAGTCCGTTATTCTATTCTAAAATGGCCATATTTCCAAACCTGCATTTGACATTCACATTTTATATGTGGTTTTGAGCAGCCAAGATTTCTGGGTTGCTCCCAAGAGTGAAAACAAGGAACAATTTTCCCAAAAGTGTTGTGAAATCTGTTATCCTCTTTAATTTCCTAAGCAGAAAGTAACTAATCTTAATTTCCCACGTCACCTGGAAAAGAGATGACATAACTTCTAAACTCTGCCGAATGCAGCTTAATAAACCAAGGAAGCAGGCACTTTTCTTATGTCCAGATTCAGATTGCTTTTTTAAAAAATATCAATTAATTCATTAGTTGCCAAAGATTTTTGGGTAGCTTAAGAGTCAGATAGATCTTCACAGACTGGAACCCTGGGCCCTATCTGACAAAATGAAATTCCCTGTAGAGAAAAGTAAAGTCTTGCACCAGGACTTTACTCTCCCAAAAGGACACATATAGGCGGGGTTGAAACCAGGCTTAAGAGCAGTAACTATGAGAGGGATCTTGGGGTCCCAGTTAAATAGGAGCCAGAAGTGTATGGCGGCAGCCAAAACAGCCAATGCAATCCTAAATTGCATTAACAGAGGGATAGATTCAAGATCAAGGGAGGTACTAACACCACTCTATGAAGCCTTAGTAAGACCACACCTAGAGTATTGCATCCAGCTTTGGTCACCACACTATAAAAAACTTGTTGAGACTTTAGAAAGAGTGCAGAGAAGAGCAACCAGGATGATGAGGGGACTGGAGGCTAAAACACATGAAGAACTGTTGCAGGAACTGGGCCTGGCTAGTCTAGGGAAGAGAAGGTTCGAGGTTCATTTTATTTATATGCCGCCCTATTCCCAGCGGGACTCAGGGCGGCCCACAAACCCAAGGAGGGGAAGGGAAACACAAAAACTACAACAAAAAGTACAGGGCATTTAAAACAACCAACAGCCACACGATTCGAGAGGGGAAGGGAACTCATCGACCCCAGGCCTGCCGACACAGCCAGGTTTTAATGGCTTTTCGGAAGGCCTGGAGAGAGGTGACGGTCCGAATCTCCGCGGGGAGCTCGTTCCAAAGGGCCGGAGCCGCCACAGAGAAGGCCCTCCCCCGGGTAGTGGCCAGATGACATTGGCTAGTAGAGAAGGACCAGGGGAGACAGGCGAGCATCTTCCAATATTTGAGGGCCTGCCACAATGAAGAAGGAGTCAAGCTATTCTCCAAAGCACCTGAAGGCCAGTCAAGGAACAACGGATGGAAACTAATCAAGGAGAGAGTCAACCTGGAAATAAGGAGAAATTTCATGACAGTGAGAACAATCAACCAATGAAACGGAAGATGCCCTCAGAGGTTGTGAGAGCTTCAACACTGGAGGATTTTGTCTGAAACGGTAGAGAGTCTCCTGCTTGAGCAGGGGGCTGGACTACATGACCTCCAAGGTCCCTTCCAGCTCTTGTCATTCTGTTATCGCCATTAAGGTGTCCAACGGGAGTCCAAATTTGAAGCATAAAGCAGCAGGAAGAACAGTTGGGCTTTAAATTTGCCCGCTGTGATCTTTCCATGGTAGGGAAACGTATTTCTCTGGAAACAACTGCGCACATCTCTGCATCTGCTTCTCGCTCTGTGTAAATAAGCACGAGGATATAAATTCCCATCCCATCGTGCCTTGGGAACCCTAAACAGCTCCTACATATGGTACGCGAGACCCCGGTGGGAACCCCCACTCCCCCCGCAAAATATTCCTTCGATGCCAGCTGAAATACAAAAAAGTGAGATTTGCTCCAAAACATCTCGGCTGGAGACCAACCCTAATTTTGTTCCCTCCCCCCCCCGCCCCCCGCTTAGGAAGAGGAGTGTACATCGACACGTGAAAAGACCCTGGGAATTAACAGGCTGCAAAACAACAGCTGGAAGTGGTTTTCACGCTCAATTGCAACCTGCATTTGCTGAAGGAGTGCAGTGAAGCTTCCCGTCTCCGTATCGTCTTCATGCACCCCTGGATACGGTGTAAGAGGCTACAGATGTTTCCACAGCTCCCGTCTTGTCTTACGGCTGAATCGGGTTGCGAAACAAAGCGTCCAGAAAGGTGTTGCCTTGCCCATAAGGCGCATTCCCATCTGTGCGGGAAGGGTAGGACGCAGAACTGAAGAAGCTCCTTGGGTGTGTTGGGAGAAATATCCCTTTGGTTCAGCTCCAAATTAGAAGGAAGACACTGGAAACATGGAGGATGATTGGAAGGTTGGTTTAATGAGGAAGCGGTACCACCAAGCCCATGGTTCTATGGCGCAGCTGAACACGTTGAGTTGAGAGTGAAGGGGGTTTTATACCTTCTCTTGGGCTTTGAACTTGAGCTTCCTGTTCCTGGGCAAGAACGTGTATTGTATTGGCTGTCGTCAGAGTCCCATAGTGCCACGTGGGGTCATGTTTGTCTGAGTCAAGTTTGGTTGAAGTTTGCTGGGTGATGCAATCTCCTTAGTGAGCTCTGCAGCTAGATAATCCTATTACAGTCCTGGCTAACCTTTTTGCCACTGCGGGTCAAAAGTGGGGAGGGGTGTGTGTGCACGGGCGTGCCCACACCCTTAAGTCTAAATGCGTGACACCCCCCCCCACGTGCATGCCTGCACACACCCCTCATGCCCATGCGGACATGCATGCATATGTTCGTGCTCATGCCCACACACATGAATGTGCGACCCCTGCCCCCCCCCCGCCCGTTTTGCTGTGCGACCAACCTGTTTTTCACCCTTCCCAGGCTCCAGAGGCTTTCTAGGACCCTGGGGAGGGCCAAAACAACCTTTCCCGCCCCCCTGGAGGCCCTCCGTCGGGTGAAAAACGGCCCAAGGTGCAAACCGGAAGTTCCGGAAGGGACTTCCAGGTTGCCCATAAGGTCAGGTCTTAATTCCATCACCCTTAAACGGAAGGTCTTTTGCCTTGTAGACAGGTGGCCCAGTCTCCCTTAATCGACACGAAACATCTGCTGACTGCTATCTGCAGTTCGGCGGTTCAAATCTCACCGGCTCAAGGTTGACTCAGCCTTCCATCCTTCCGAGGTGGGTGAAATGAGGACCCAGACTGTGGGGGCGATATGCTGACTGTGTAAACCGCTTAGAGAGGGCTGAAAGCCCTGTGAAGCGGTATATAAGTCTAACTGCAAAATGCCTTGCAGGGTGGAGCCTGGGCAATGGCACTAGCAGAGTGTTTGTTGGCCGGATGCCTTCATGTCACCAGTACGGAGTTTTGTTCAGCAGATGCATTCTCATTGCGCCCAGAGAGAGAGATATCTAACTGCTATCGCTATTGCTATTAAGATTTTTATTTCTCTTTTAGGGGAAATATTTTATCCTGCCTTTTTCTATTTCATTCTTCCAGGAGGGGAGGGGTAGCTTCCCACGGACGAGAAGTGAAAGGTCTTCAGGGGGAAAATCAGAAAGTCCCGTTGGAAAAGCTCCTTGGTGACTTGGAGGACTGAGGATTTCCATAGACATGTGGGATGCAGAAGAAGAGGCTTGGAAGGGACCAGAAAGTCCCGTTGGAAAAGCACCTTGGTGACTTGGAGGACTGAGGATCTCCATAGACATGTGGGATGCAGAAGAAGAGACTTGGAAGGGACCTTGGAAAACTTCTAGTCCAGAGGTCCCCAAACTTGGCGACTTTGAGACTTGTGGACTTCAACTCCCAGAATTGAAGTTCACAAGTCTTAAAGTTGCCAAGTTTGATGGTCTCTGTTCTAGTCTAACCTCTGCTCACAAGGGACATCTGTGATGACTTTAAAGAAGCATGGAATTTAATTCCCAGACTTCCCCAGCCAGCGCAGCTTGTTTAAAGCTTCTGTCGAGTTCCTCCGTCCTCCAGGTCATGGAGGTGCTTTTTCAAGAGGCAACTGGACTTTCTTGTTTATTTTTTCTTTTGAAGACGTTTCTCCTCTCGTCTAAAAAGCTTCTTCAGCTCTGACTGGGACTTCCATTCCCCACCATCCAGTGGGGATGAGCGATCTGTTCTCAGGCTGTTTTTAAGAAGAAATTCCCTCTTGACTCAAATTTTGTCACATTAAGGCAAATTTGAAAGAAAGATTTAAATAAAAAAAAAACATTAAATCAGTTTCAGCTTTGGAAGCTGGACTGAAAATAAGTATTGGGGGAAACATTGCTCTAGATCATCAACAACTTCATTTAATAACCCCATAATAAGAGCCGAGGTGGCGCAGTGGTTAGGGTGCAGTACTGCAGGCCACTTCAGCTGACTGTTATCTGCAGTTCAGCGGTTCAAATCTCACCGGCTCAGGGTTGACTCAGCCTTCCATCCTTCCGAGGTGGCTGAAATGAGGACCCGGATTGTTGTTGGGGGCAATATGCTGACTCTGTAAACCGCTTAGAGAGGGCTGAAAGCCCTATGAAGCGGTATATAAGTCTAACTGCTATTGCTATAGATGTTAGATAAACAGAAAGAAATAGATATAAGATGAGATAGATAATTAGCTAGATAGCTAGATAGCTAGAGAGAGAGATAGAGAGATAGACAGACAGACAGACAGACAGACAGATGTTCTTTCTGCAGTTCAGCTGTTCAAATCTCACCGGCTCAAGGTTGACTCAGCCTTCCATCCTTCCGAGGTGGGTGAAATGAGGACCCAGACTGTGGGGGCGATATGCTGACTCTGTAAACCGCTTAGAGAGGGCTGAAAGCCCTATGAAGCGGTATATAAGTCTAACTGCAAAATGCCTTGCAGGGTGGAGCCTGGGCAACTGAATGGTGCTAGCAGAGTATTTTTTGGCCGGATGCCCTTCTTGTCACCAATACGGAGTTTTGTTCAGCAGATACATTCTCATTGCGCCCAGAGAGAGAAATATCTGCCTCTGCTTGGATCAAACTCACAGCCTCCTGATTGTGCGGAGAGAAAAGATGACGGCTTAAAATCAAGTTAACGATAAGCGCATCGTGATTGTGTTGGACCACTTCCCACTGGCACAAGAAGAATCTGGCAATAGATCCAGAACAAAGATTAAGATGATTCTGCTCACATCCAGGAAAGCTCCAGAAAGTCACGCAAACAATATTTGCAATTAGGAGCTCATCTTGCCGTGAAGATCTGGCTCGCCTGCCATTCGGGGACAATCGGTTTCCCTGGTTTGTCATCCCTTGTGATTAAATATGGTGGGTTTCGCGTGCCAATCGCAGGCGTTTGAGTAGAGTACAGTGGTGGGTTTCAAAACTTTTTCCAAACTACTCTGTGGGTGTGGCCTCCTTTGTGGGAGTGGCTTGCCGGCCATGTGTTCTCTCTCTCTCTCTCTCTCTCTGTCTCCTTCCTTTTGTCTCTCTGTCCCTTTTTCCTTTTTTTCTTTCATCTCTCTCTCTCACTCTTTCTTTCTTTCTTCCTTCCTTCCTTCCTCTTTCTCTTTCTCTTTCTCTTTCTCTGTGTGAGTCTGTCTGCCTGTCTGTCTGTCTGTGTGTGTGAGTGGTGGGTTTCAAAATTTTTTGGAACCTCTTCTGTAGGTGTGGCCTGCTTTCTGGTGGAACCTCTTCTAACCAGTTCGGTAGATTTGAGGAACCGGTTCTGCCGAACTGGTGCGAACTGGTAGGAACCCATCTCTGGTACAGTATGGCCTCTTCCCTGTGAAGAGTTTCTAATCTCCCTGTTTGATAAGAGGATCTGATCAGGGGTGGGATTGAAAAAGTGTTAGCAGCCGGTTCTCTGCCTGGTCGCTGGGTGGGTGTGGCCATAGTGGGTGTGGCCTACTCAACCTCCTGCACCATTGGGGGGGGGCATTTCTGCCCTCCACAAGCTCCAGAGGCTTTCCCTGAGTCTCCAGGAGGGTGAAAATGGCCTCCCCCGGGCTCTGGAGACCTTTCGGAGGCCGGAAACAGGCCTGTGTCAGGTTTCAAAAAAATGCCCTAATTGATTCATGAACCCCGAGCCAGTTTCAAAAGAAAACTGGTCATTTATTAGGAGCATTCATTTTGGCAATGGCTTTTTGCAGTCAGGACTGAGCATTATTTGAATTATGGCTGACCTTTACCTCTGTTCCTTCCCTCCCCTCAGTCTGTGTCATAAATCACATTCCCCAATGAGGTGCACCCCTCCCAAACCTGCTGCGGTAATCTGAGATCCAGCTCTAGCCGAAAGTATCTGTGGAATGCGCTCCTCCCCCCTCACCTCACCACAACAACTTTAGGGGTCAGCATCCTGTTTCCGGACTTCCAGGAGGCCTGTTTTTCATCCCCTCAGAGCCTCCAGGTAGACCCTGCACTTACCTGGCATAATGAATGTGCCGTGTGGGAGGGGTGGGCGTGGCCAGCCAGTCTTTGCAACTGCCGGTTCGGCGAATTGAATGTAAAATTAACATCTGGTTTGCCCGAACTGGTGCGAACCGGCTGAATCCCACTCCCCCTGGCTCTGATATACAGAGAAGTCCTTGGCTTAACAACAGCAGCCGAACCCCAAATTTCCATGGCTAAGCAAGACAGTGAAGCGGGTTTTGCCCCGTTTTACGACCTTGCTTGCCACGGGAGTTACCGTATATACTCGAGTATAGGCCGACCCGAATATAAGCCGAGGCACCTAATTTTACCACAAAAAACTGGAAAAGTTATTGACTCGAGTATAAGCCTAGGGTGGGAAATGCAGCAGCTACCGGTAAATTTCAAAAATAAAAATAGATACCAATAATGTTTTTGAATATTTATTTCAAAGAAAAACAGTAAACTAGCGGTGTATTCAATGAAATACTTCACTCACCTCATGATGCTGATGTCCCGCTGTGATGATGATGTCCCGTGCAGCCGCGGGAGCGATGTCCCGCCTCCTATGACACACGGCACAGTGATTCCTATCATTGGATCACTGTACCAGAGGAGGTGGGACATCGCTATGTGGCTGCTTGCCATAACAAGGAGGAGGTGGGACATCGTTGCAGAGCGGCAGGAGGGGGAGGAAGGGGAATCGTAAGACAGCCCTGCATTACATTAGAACGTGAGGAGGGGGGATGGTGCGGTGCGCGCTGCGCGGCAAACTGACACAGAGGGAGGGGAAACTCACAGGGGCACTGGGCCATTCACGAGTGTCACCCAGCGGCATGGCCCCGCCCCTTTTTCTCCTCCATTTCGGGCAAATTTTTCACTGACTCGAGTATAAGCCGAGGCGGCTTTTTTCAGCCCAAAAAGTGGGCTGAAAAACTAGGCTTATACTCGAGTATATACAGTAAGTGAAACACTGCAGGTGATTAATTAGTAATTAATTAATTCACTTAATTAGTTAAGTGAATCTGACTTCCCCCACTAATGTTGTAAAAGGGGATTGTGTGACCCCGGGACTCTGTGACCGTCATAAATACGACTCAGTTGTCGAGCGGCTGTATTTTGATCACACGATCATGGGATTACTGCAATGGTCATTAAGTGTGAAAGTCGGTCATAAGTCACTCTGTTCAGGGCCGTCGTAACTTCGAACAGTTGCTAAATGAACTGTTGTAATCCAAGGATTACCTGTATCATTTTGGGGTGTTGTGGCCCCCAGAGCTGTTCCTTTTGCAGGCTGTTAAAAGTCAGTTATTTTATTTGATTCTCACCGGTGACAAATGTAATGCTCCCTCCTTCCTTTATTGAAGAGGATTTCACGGGCGTTTTCATTGATTGGCGATATTTTGTAGTAAAGCCTCTTGATTTGGATGGTTGAAATATGTGCACAAAGTGAAAATCAATTTTAAAACAAACAAACAACAGCCAAAAAAAGACCCAGAATAAAAGCTGTAACTCTTCAGTACGACAAGCTAGATTTCCTGATGGTTTGGAAAACAGACCATAATTCTCTTACTAGGGATTCATTATTTATCCTTCCTTCCTTGCTTGCTTGCTTCCTTCCTTCCTTCCTTCCTTTCTTCTCTTCCTCCCTCTCTCCTTTCTTCCTTCCTTTCTTTCCTTCCCTTCCTTCTTATTTTCTTTTGCTCCCTCCTTCCTTCTTTCTCTCTCTCCCTTCCTTTCCTCCCTCCCTCCTTTCTTCCTTCTTTCCTTTCTTTCCTTTCCTCCCTCCCTTCTTATTTTCTTTTGCTCCCTCCCTCCTTCCTTCTTTCTCTCCCTCCCTCCCTTCCCTCTCTCCTGCCCTTCTTTTTTCTTTTTTCTTTCTTTTCTCTCTCTCCCTCCCTCCTTCCTTTCCTCCCTCCCTCCCTTCTTTCCTCCCTCCCTCCCTTTGTCCTTCCTTCCTCCCTTCCTTCCTGCCTCCCTCCCTCCCTCCCTCCCTCCCCATCAGTCTTGAGAGGTAGGTTGGGCTGAGAGACAGTGACGGCTTCAAATTTAGACTGCAAGCTTCCCTAACTGAGGGTTGAGAGGTTTTAGCCTAAGAATTTAACCATAAAAGGCAACTAGCAAACTTTATCCATCTGGTCATTGGTATTCCTTAGAAAATGTTTAATAATGGTACACACCGTGACCTATAATTTTCAGCAGCGGTAGACGGCTCGGGATTGGCTGGGCACAAAGCAAACCCTTGCTCATTCCTGTGTTAAATTATAATTTGCCGGCTGGGAGAACTCACAACGTCCTTCTGGCTGACTGAACGGAATAAATTCCCCCACCAAAAGTGGTCAAAAAATAGAAACGAGACCTGTTGACTTGGCACAACAGGTTGCATCTTAACAGAACGGTTGCATCTTAACAGCACACACACACACACACACACACACAAACGGTGTTAGGGATGTCTTAACCCCACAGTCTTTGTTTCCAGAGAGAAAGTCATCCGTGTACCAAGTTTGGTTGAAATTCTTCAAGGCATTTCCAGACTTATGCTGGAACACACATGCACAGAAACACACACACATTTAGATAGATAGATAGATAGATAGATAGATAGATAGATAGATAGATAGATAGATAGATAGATAGATAGATAGACAGACAGATAGACAGACAGACAGACAGACAGACAGACAGATAAGGGAGATATAGATAGATAGATAGATAGATAGATAGATAGATAGATAGATAGATAGATAGATATTAGATAGATAGATAGATAGATAGATAGATAGATAGATAGATAGATAGATAGACAGACAGACAGACAGACAGACAGACAGATAGATAAGGGAGATATAGATAGATAGATAGATAGATAGATAGATAGATAGATAGATGATAGATAGATAGATATTAGATAGATAGATAGATAGATAGATAGATAGATAGATAGATAAGGGAGATGTAGGTAGGTAGGTAGATAGATAGATGATAGATGATAGATAGATAGATAGATAGATAAGAGAGATGTAGATAGATAGATAGATAGATAGATAGATAGATAGATAGATAGATAGATAGATAGATAAGGGAGATGTAGGTAGGTAGGTAGGTAGGTAGATAGATAGATAGATAGATAGATAGATAGATAAGAGAGATGTAGATAGATAGATAGATAGATAGATAGATAGATAGATAGATAAGGGAGATGTAGATAGATAGATAGATAGATAGATAGATAGATAGATAGATAGATAGATAGATATTAGATAGAAGACTATTTATCCTATTTTTGTTACGCAAGTAAAGCTATTCTTTGTTTTACCTTCGGTGGCTGTGAGTGACTATTCAGTGGCTTATTCGTTACCAATCTTCTGATGCAGAACTCTAGTCTCCTAATGGGGATAGACTTAACAACATTTCTTATATTCCTTTGGTTTTTAGCACTCATTCCGAGTCATTGAAGCCACTTGGATGTTTCTCTGTTTATCTGTCCAAGTGGCCTCGACGACTCTGAGAAAAAATCGCTAAAGACCAGAAAACTGCAAGGAGTATAAATCCTTCCACCCCCCCACCATTTGGTCAGAGTTGAAGAAGCTTCTTGGATGAGAAGCGAAATGTCTCCCAAGAAAAACCAGAAAGTCCAGTTGCCTCTCGGAAAACAAAAAGCATTTTTTTGCATTTCTCTCTCTCTCTCTCTCTCTCTCTCTGGTTCTGAGTGATTAGGCCCTGGGAATCCTAAGGCACAAAGACTTTGAAATTTAATTAGGATTACGAGACTGGGGTAAGTGTTGGAATCGATCCGGGTGCTTGCAGATGTGAAAGAATACGCAGCCATAAATTCCTCCAACGCCGACTGAATTCTTTGCATTTTGCAAAAAAAAACCCCGCACAACGTGGATCTGCTATTGATCCGTTTGAAGGAGAAAAAAAATTCCTTTTGCTCGATCAAAGGAGCACAAAAGGCCTTTTAGGCTGGGATGCTGTAGAGCCACTGTCAACGTCGACAAAAAAACTTTCAAGTTGTTGAATAAGCAGGCATTTCTACCGATTGGGAGAAGATGCTTAAAGGAGACAGAAGGACGGAGAAATTTTTTTCACCCTCTGGTTTGGCTGGTATGATTGCTTTGAATCAGAATAGCAATAGCAATAGCAGTTAGACTTATATACCGCTTCCTAGGGCTTTCAGCCCTCTCTAAGCGGTTTACAGAGTCAGCATAACGCCCTCACAGTCTGGGTCCTCATTTTACCCACCTCGGAAGGATGGAAGGCTGAGTCAACCTTGAGCCGGTGAGATTAGAACTGCTGAACTGCAGATAACAGTCAGCTGAAGTAGCCTTCAGTACTACACCCTAACCACTGCGCCACCTCGGCTCTTTTCTCCATCAGAAATGGAGAAAAAGGTGTGGTTTTTAAAAAAATGCTTCATTTAAACTCAAGATACGGATTTCAACCAGGTTGGACAAAATCTCATAAAATGCCAACATGAAGTTTCTTTCCAAGGCCAGTTCAAATGCTTGAATGAATCCTTCCATGATTTGGGGTTCATATTTTGTACGGGTTCCCCTTCTTCCCATAAAGATCCGTTTGGCCATGATGATTCTTTATGAGATCCATCTTCAGACACAAAGTCATCAATGACCGAGAAGTCTGCTTATAATCCGTGGCACCATTACACCATTGGCGAGGAAATTTCTGCCCCTTCATTGTCTCTCGGGCGCCACTAAATGATTTGAGTCTTCCAAGCATTTTAATGGAAGAAAATAGCCATGCAAGACTCTTAAAACCTGCTGATGGTCGAGCTAGTCTGCTGCGGAATTATTTTATTGTTCTAATTCCATTTTTATTATGCGCTTATATTTTTATTGTTAATTGACTTGTATTGCGAGCTCTCCGAGATGCAATTATGAAGGTGAGTGGAGACGGCAACCCAATTAAGCCTAAGAATGAAAGCCACGAGGTCCCCGAGGTTAAATTTTATCTCAGGCCGAGGCTGATATTTGGCATGTCTTGCTTCTATCCGTCGATTTAATTTAATTTAGTCAGAATGCATCTGGAAGGGACCTTGGAGGTTTTCTAGTCCAACCTCCTGCTCAAGCAGGAAAGAAAGAAAGATGATAATTAGATAGATGAAATAGATAGATAGATAGATAGATAGATAGATAGATAGATAGATAGATAGATAGATAGATAGATAGGAGAGATGAGCTAGATGATACAGAGATGAGAGAGAGAGATGAATTAGATAGATAGATAGATAGATAGATAGATAGATAGATAGATAGATAGATAGATAGATAGGTGATATAGAGATAGATATGATGATAGTCAGACAATAGATAGATAGATAGATAGATAGATAGATAGATAGATAGATAGATAGATAGATAGATAGATAGGAGAGATGAGCTAGATGATAGATGAAAGAGAGAGATTAGGTAGGTAGGTAGGTAGGTAGGTAGGTAGATGATAGATAGATAGATAGATAGATAGATAGATAGATAGATGATATAGAGATAGATATGATGATAGTCAGACAATAGATAGATAGATAGATAGATAGATAGATAGATAGATAGATAGGAGAGATGAGCTAGATGATAGATGAAAGAGAGAGATTAGGTAGGTAGGTAGGTAGGTAGGTAGGTAGATGATAGATAGATAGATAGATAGATAGATAGATAGATAGATAGATGAGCTAGATGATAGATGAAAGAGAGAGATTAGGTAGGTAGGTAGGTAGGTAGATGATAGATAGATAGATAGATAGATAGATGATAGATAGATAGATAGATAGATAGATAGATAGATAGATAGATAGATAGATAGATAGGAGAGATGAGCTAGATGATACAGAGATGAGAGAGAGAGATGAATTAGATAGATAGATAGATAGATAGATAGATAGATAGATAGATAGATAGATAGATAGGAGAGATGAGCTAGATGATAGATGAAAGAGAGAGATTAGGTAGGTAGGTAGGTAGGTAGGTAGGTAGATGATAGATAGATAGATAGATAGATAGATAGATAGATAGATAGATAGATAGATAGATAGATAGATAGATATGCTAAGACATTAGAGAGAGATAGGCCGATAGGCAGGCAGGCAGGCAGACAGGCAGACAGAGATAGACAGATGATAGATATAGATATAGATAGATAAATATAAGATAGAGGCAAAGAGAGAGATAGAGAGAGATACACAAATACAGAGATATAGAGAGGTAGATATATAAAAATAAACTGCTGAAGTGTGGATAGAAGTGGAGAAATTACATCACAATCATGGATGACAATATTGTTTTTCCAGCAACTGTCTTGGACGACTCACTGCAGTCTTGAATCAACGCTTATTCACGGTGTGTGTGTGTGTGTGTGTCTCACCACCAGAAAGCTTGACGTTCTTTGACATGCCAGGGAGTTGGGAGACGTACATCTCTCACGAGTTTAATAACTGACAGCGACTTTCCTTCTTTTTTTCTCCGCCAATTCACGGTGTGCATTTTACATCCGTGTTTATGGGTTTCCCGTCGCAATTGCTCGCCCCTTTCCTTTCTCTGCGAATTGTACGCTTGGCCATTTATATGTAAATTTCCCCTCTGTGGAACATTGTCATTATACATCTTTTATTATGTGGGTTGATAAGATGAGGTTCCCCACCCACTGTTGCAATTCCTTGTACCCAGAAGACTTCCAGTAAAACAAACACACAAATCACATAATGAACTAATTAAAGGCGCTGCATATGGAGAAACACAAGGACACCACAAGAATAGAAGTTACACACGGCAGGCCGGGATCCGTCTTTGAGCAGAAAAATGGATTCTTTCTCCCTCTTTCTCTCTAAATTTCCCCTTTTTGGCTTGGGTCAGGATCTCCCCGAGTGGGACGAAGGAGATGTTTTACATTTGACTGAACAATGTGAACATCAGATTCACGTCTTCTTCCTTGGATCCTCTTTGCGCCATGTGGCGGAGAAGGCGAACAAAAGCTACTGAGCAGAATAATTGCTCTCGGGACATTTGAGGCAGGAGCAGATGAGGGAATTGCTCTGTTGCGTGAAAATTAGAAGCTGCCATTTAGGAATAACGGTTCATCTGAAAGTCAACTTGAAGCCCCTAGTTAGGAAGGAGATGGATGGGTGGAAAGTAAACAAGGAGAGATCGACCTAGAACTAAGGAGAAATCTCCTGATAGTTGGAAAGCTGCTTGCCTCCAGGAGTTGTGGGTGCTCCAACACTGGCTGCCCCATGTAGAGCGCATTGCAGTAGTCCAGTCTTGAGGTCACGAGGGCATGAGTGACTGTGGTGAGTGCCTCCCGGTTCAGGTAGGGACGCAATTGGTGCACCAGGCGAACCTGGGCAAATGCCCCCTCCTGGTCACAGCCGACAAATGATGTTCTAAGGTCAGCTGTGCGTCCAGGAGGACTCCCAAGTTGCGAACCCTGTCTGAGGGGCGTAAAATTTCACACACACCCCCCAGCCTGAGTGATGGGATGCTAACCAAATTTTTGGGAGGGAAACACAACAGCCACTCGGTCTTGTCTGGATTGATAAATAAAACAAATCTCAATCTCAATCTATCATCTATCTATCATCTATATCTATCTATCTATCTATCATCTCTCTCTCTCTCTCTCTCATGTCCATCTGTCTGTCTGTCTGTCCATCCATCCATCCATCATCTATCATCTATCCATCCATCATCTATCATCTATCTATCTGTCTGTCTGTCTGTCTATCTATCTATCTATCTATCATCTATCTATCTATCTATCTATCTATCTATCTATCTATCTATCTATCTATCTATCATTTCTCTCTCTATCTCATGTCCATCCATCTGTCTGTCCATCCATCCATCATCTGTCTGTCTGTCTGTCTGTCTGTCTATCATCTATCTATCTATCATCTATCTATCTATCTATCTATCTATCTATCTATCTATCTATCTATCTATCTATCTATCATATATTTCTCTCTCATGTCTGTCTGTCTGTGTCTGTCTTTCTGTCTGTCTGTCTATCATCATCTATCTATCATCTATCTATCTATCTATCTATCTATCATCTATCTATCTATCTATCTATCTATCTATCTATCTATCTATCTATCATCTATCTATCTATCTATCATCTCTCTCTCTCTCTCTCATGTCTGTCTGTCTGTCTGTCTCTCTGTCTATCTGTCTATTCTGCCTCATCAGGGGGTTGGACTAGAAGACACCAAGGTCCCTTCCAACTCTCTTCTCTTCTCCCCTCCCCTCCTCCCTTCCCTTCTCCTCCCATGCCTTGCCATATCAGCCTATCCTATCCTATCCTGTCCTCTCCTTCATTCCACTCCTCTCCCCACTCCAGCTGGTAAAGAAATAAATAATCTTGAAAATGGGCGTCTCCCGGTGAGGCCTGGGGCTAGCAGCCCAATAAAAGAGATGGATGTCACCGCAGCAGATGCCCTCAGAAAGCAGGGGCTGCCAAGTGCACCTGGTACCCTTATTCTGCATAGCCCAGGCTCTGCGGTGAACCAGACCCCAGCTTTCCAAATTGCTTGTTGGAATATTAATTTAAAAAAATGAAAAACAACCTCGGCCACCCACCCTTCCCTTCCCCACCGGTTCCCAGTCGCCATCTGGCTTCATTTAATCAAATACTTCTTATTATGTGAGAGATTCTGCTCTCTCGCAACACACCCAGGGTGGAGCCGCCGTCTTCGGCTTATTAAAATAAACCACGAGGAAAACCCAGGATTTGGCAGACATCGAGGGATTCCTTTACACATGGCGATATTTCCTAGGAAAAAACCCGAAACCTCTTCTCTCTCTCTCTCTCTCTCTTTGGATATAATTCAGGGGCATACAATAAAGTATAAAAGGCACAGATAATAGAGAGAGGAATGAAATTATGAAAACGCTTCAATCCTCTGGGTCAAGGGTGAAATGCTACTGGTACGACTAAAGATGCCAGCGGTTCACCAGAACCAGTAATTTTAAAAAAATGCTACTGGTTCGGAGGAGGCGGTTTTTCCAACGATCAGCTGTGCTGCGTGATTTACATTAGCTAGAAAGCAGGATTGCCTGTTTCGTCGCTAATCTAAATCGCTTGGCACAGTGGATTCCCCCCTCCCTCACTGTTCCCTTACTTTCTTTCTTACTTCTACTTTCTTTACCTATCTTTCTTTCTTTCCTCCCTCCCACTTTCCTCCTTCCCTCCCTTCTTCCTTCCTACCTCTCTTCTTCTTTCTTCCTCCCTTCTATTCCCCCTCCCTTCCCTTCTGCCTTCCTCCCGCACCTCTTTCCTCCCTCTCTCCTTCCTTCCTCTCTTCTTTCTTCCTCCCTTCCTTTCTTCCTCCCTCCCTCCTTTCTCCCTCCCTCCCTCCTTCCTTCTTTCCTTCCTTCCTTCCACTTTCCCTCCCCTCTTTCCTCCCTCCCTCCTTCCTCCCTCTCTTCTTTCTTCCTCCCTTTCTTCCTCCCTTCCTCCTTCCTTCTTTCCTTCCTTCCTTCCACTTTCCCTCCCCTCCTTCCCTCCTTTCTTCCCTCCCTCCCCTCTTTCCTCCCTCCCTGCCTCCCTCCTTCCTTCCTTCCCACTGCTCTTCTTTCCTCCTCCCTTCCCTTCTCCTCCCTCCTTCCTTCTTTCCTTCCTTCCTTCCTCTGCTGGCTGGAGAATTCTGGGAGTTGAAGTCCGCAAGTCTTAAAGTTGCCAAGTTTGGGAACCACTGGGCTATAGCAATCCCTGCAGCCTGAAACAGCTGATGATTGTGAGGCCCCTGCTGAAATTGAAAGTGAAAGTTGCTGTTTGCTCCACCAGGCAAATTGCTGGGAGACAGAGGCAGATTTTTTTCCCCTGTGCTAATCAGGCTGTTTGCTGTTTGCTGCAAGGAGGCAAGTCAATAACTATAAATGCCTGTAGAATGTTCAAATGATTAGACTTATTTTTAAAGACTGCTTTATTATTGTTCTAGAGAAGCTTAACAAAATGAAGAACCGAGGTGGCGCAGTGGTTAAATGCAGCCCTGCAGGCCACTTCAGCTGACTGCAGTTCTGCAGTTCGGCGGTTCAAATCTCACCGGTTCAGGGTTGACTCAGCCTTCCATCCTTCCGAGGTGGGTAAAATGAGGACCCGGATTGTTGTTGGGGGCAATATGCTGACTCTGTAAACCGCTTAGAGAGGGCCGAAAGCCCTATGAAGCGGTATATAAGTCTAACTGCTATTGCTATTGCTATAGATGTTAGATAAACAGAAAGAAATAGATATAAGATGAGATAGACAGACAGACAGACAGACAGACAGAAAGAAAGAAAGAAAGAAAGACAGACAGACAGACAGACAGACAGACAGACAGACAGAGAGACAGATGTTCTTTCTGCAGTTCGGCTGTTCAAATCTCACCGGCTCAGGGTTGACTCAGCCTTCCATCCTTCCGAGGTGGGTGAAATGAGGACCCGGATTGTTGTTGGGGGCAATATGCTGACTCTGTAAACCGCTTAGAGAGGGCCGAAAGCCCCATGAAGCGGTATATAAGTCTAACTGCTAACTGCTATTGCTATAAGAAGCTTTTTAAAATAAATGCTTGATCTGAAAGGCCCCAGTGCTATTGTATCTTCTTTTAAACAGCAAAGAATAACTATACTTCCAGAAAGCCCATCAATTTTAACAGCATCTGTACAGGTATAGTCTGAAATATAACACTACAAACAGTGTACTGTTTGCTGTTTGCTGCAAGGAGGCAAATGGCTGGGACGCAGATTTTTTTTTCTTGTGCTAATCGGGCTGTTTGCTGCAAGGAGGTAAGTCAACAACTATAAATGCCTACAGAACGTTCAAATTATTAGACTTATTTCTTTTAAAGACTGCTTTGTTATTGTTCTAGACAACGTCACAAAATGAAGAAGCTTTTTCAAATAAATGCTTGATCTGAAGAGGCCCAGTGCTATTGTTTTAAAAATAGCAGAGAATAGCTATACTTCCAGAAAGCCCATCAATTTTAACAGCATCTGTATAGGTATAGAGAGCCGAGGTGGCGCAGTGGCTAGGGTGCAGTACTGCAGGCCACTTCAGCTGACTGTTATCTGCAGTTCAGCGGTTCAAATCTCACCGGCTCAAGGTCGACTCAGCCTTCCATCCTTCCGAGGTGGGTAAAATGAGGACCCGGATTGTTGTTGGGGGCAAATATGCTGACTCTGTAAACCGCTTAGCGAGGGCTGGAAGCCCTATGAAGCGGTATATAAGTCTAGCTGCTATTGCTATTGCTAATCTCACCGGCTCAGGGTTGACTCAGCCTTCCGTCCTTCCGAGGTGGGTAAAATGAGGACCCGGATTGTTGTTGGGGGCAAATATGCTGACTCTGTAAACCGCTTAGAGAGGACTGAAAGCCATATGAAGTGGTATATAAGTCTAACTGCTATTGCTATTGCTATAGTCTGAAATCTAACACTACAAACAGTGTATATTGTGTGTACTGTTTTCTGTTTGCTGCAAGGAGGCAAATTGCTGGGAGGTGGAGGCAGATTTTCCACCCTTGTTCTCCTCCCCAAAAGCTAGGTGCGTCTTATACTTCGGAGCGTCTTATACTCTGAAAATTATGGTAGATGAGGAGATGGGGGACAGTATAAAATAAATACATTTTTTTAAAAAAAGGCAGCAGGTAAAACTCCGACTATGGTAGAATTCCTATTTATTGAAAAAAAAAATCAATATATTTGCTATAAAATCTGTAACAGTAATGCATACTTATTCTCAGATACATAACCCTGAATGTTACATACCAAATACAATTACAGTAACACTGCCTTCCTCTTTATTTACACGTTTTATGAAAATTGATATGCAAATCCATGTCGAAGGAACTCAGAATGGAGAATCGTGACGTTAGAAAAATAATATTCTGCAGAAAGCATCGTCAAAGAATCCGAGAACATTTGTGTGTCTGTGTTTTTTTTATTATTGTTTTGTTTCGGGTTTTTATTTTTTATTTTTTTTCCTTTTCAGGCCTCTGGCAATAAGGCAATATTAGTCCCTGGTAGAGCAGATAGAACTTAATTTACAAAATACAAATAACTGTTCAAACACATATTTTTTTTCCTTTTTCAAGTTTGCTTTTGGTATGTTACTCGTTTCTCACACTATGAAATTGGATTTTTATTTTTGTTTTTGTTTGTCTTCGTATGAAACGGAAAGACCCTTGGGTATGAGAATTTGGAGGAAGATCTACCATATCATTCACTGAGACACTGTTGCAGCTTAGAAAACCGGGAAGCCGCCTTCCCTTTGGCTCAAGGTGAGCTAATAACAGGTGTGTACTTTAAACCAGTGTTTCTCAACCTTGGCAACTTGAAGATGTCTGGACTTCAACTCCCAGAATTCCCCAGCCAGCATTCGCTGGCTGGGGAATTCTGGGAGTTGAAGTCCAGACATCTTCAAGTTGCCAAGGTTGAGAAACACTGCTTTAAACGATGACATCATTATGATTGTAGAGTTTTCGGTTGGTTTTGAGTTTTCATAGGAAACATTTCAGGAGCGGTTTGTTTTTTTTCCCTTTTTTGTTTTTGGAACTGGCACACGACTACATATTTTCACGAGAGGACATCACGAATGCAACTAAAATCAGGTTTGGAAAGGGGAAGAGCCAAACCTAATTCTCCTCCTTTAATACTTCCGGCTCGCCTCTGCCACCGCTGTCCGTAAAAAAACGTTCTTCCCAAGGGCGTTCGGATCCAAACCCTGGTCAAGTCGTTTTAATCCCTTCGAAGGCACAAAATTTCCACCGTTTTTCCAGCGTGGCTCCGACACCGGAAAACTCTTGCTTAAACATACGTGGAAGCCTCATCAAAAGCATTTCTATTTCGTTCGCTGAGATCTAGGGAGGAAGGAGAAGGAAGAGGAGGAAGAAGAATGAGAAGAAGAAGAAGAAGAAGAGAAGAAGGAGAAGAAGAAGAAGAAGAAGAGGAGGAGGAGGAGGAGAGGGGGAGGAGGAAGGAGAAGAAGACAAAGAAGGAGAGAAAGGAGGAGGAGGAAGAAGAAAAGGAAAAAAGGAGAAGAAGGAGAAGAAGAGGAGGGGAAGGGGAAGAAGGAGAAGAGGAAGAAGAAGGGGAAGGAGAAGGAAGAAGGAGAAGAGGAAGGAGAAGAAGGAGGAGGAGGGGAGGAAGAAGAAGAAGAGGAGAAGGAAGGAGAAGAAGAAAAGGAGAGAAAGGAGGAGGAGGAAGAAGAAAAGGAAAAAAGGAGAAGAAGGAGAAGAAGAGGAGGGGAAGGGGAAGAAGGAGAAGAGGAAGAAGAAGAAGGGGAAGGAGAAGGAAGAAGGAGAAGAGGAAGGGGAAGGAGAAGAAGGGGAGGAGGGGAGGAAGAAGAAGAAGAGGAGGAGGAGAAGGAAGGAGAAGAAGAAAAGAAGGAGAGAAAGGAGGAGGAGGAGGAAGAAAAGGAAAAAAGGAGAAGGAGAAGAAGAGGAGGGAAAGGGGAAGAAGGAGAAGAGGAAGAAGAAGAAGGGGAAGGAAGAAGGAGAAGAGGAAGAGGAAGGAGAAGAAGGAAGAGGAGGGGAGGAAGAAGGAGAAGGAAAGAGAAGAAGAAAAGAAGGAGAGAAAGGAGGAGGAAGAAGAAAAGGAAAAAAGGAGAAGGAGAAGAAGAGGAGGGGAAGGGGAAGAAGGAGAAGAGGAAGAAGAAGAAGGGGAAGGAAGAAGGAGAAGAGGAAGAGGAAGGAGAAGAAGGAAGAGGAGGGGAGGAGGGGGAGGAAGAAGAAGAAGAGGAGGAGAAGGAAGGAGAAGAAGACAAAGAAGGTGAAAAAGGAGGAGTAGGAGGAAGAAAAAAGAAAAAAAGGAGAAGAAAGAGAAGTGGAGGAGTGGGAAGGGGAGGATGGAGAAGAAGAGGAAGAAGAAGAAGGGGAAGGAGAAAGAAAAAGGAGAAGAGGAAGAGGAGGAAGGAGGAGGAGGAGGAGAAGAGATATATTTGTATGATTTCTCATGAATATATATTTTATTAAATATTTTTATTTCTTAGTACTAAATGCAAATTAAAAGGAGACCATGGAAAACCAGTGCCAATAGGGGGAACAGCATGGAGGAGAAGCAGGAGATGTTCTACCCAAGGGAAGCCATGGGGGTGGGAAACATCTCCAGTCTTCAGGATTTTAAGGGAGATCTAGAACAGTGTTTTTCAACCTTGGTCACTTGAAGATGTCTGGACTTCAACTCCCAGAATTCCCCAGCCAGCATTCGCTGGCTGGGGAATTCTGGGAGTTGAAGTCCAGACATCTTCAAGTGGCCAAGGTTGAGAAACACTGATCTAGAAGATGAGAAGATTAGATCATCTGCCAGTCAACATTGTACGCAAGAGATGGTTACCCAGCCTTCTCTTGCACACTTGTTTTTCTGTTGGGAAACCGAAATAGTAGGAACCAGAACAAAAAGCTCTTGGAAAACTGGAGATCATAGAGAACATTTCTAACCATCATCTGAAGGCCTTGGAGCTTAACGTGGGGCCCACCTAGCTAAATATATGGAAAATGTCTAGGTTCCTGATATTGATGGGCCCATATTGACTGGGGAATTCTGGGAGTTGAAGTCTCCATTCCTTAAACCAGGGGTGTCCAAACTTGGGAATTTTAAGACTTGTGGATTTCAACTCCCAGAATTCCCCAACCAGCTTCAAACTTTGGGAAGCGTCTGAGAATTCTTCACCCCTGGAAAGTCCACACCAAAGAGGACCCAAGTAGCAGAGACTTTTTGTGTATCTCGATGTTTTTACCAAATTATGGGTAAAAGATCTCCAGAAGTTGTGAGTGCTCCATCACTGAAAGTTTTGTAAGAAGAGATTGGACAATCATTTGTCTGGCTGGGGAATTCTGGGAGTTGAAGTCCACAAGTCTTTAAAGCTCCCAAGTTTGGACACCTCTGCCCTAAAGGTTGAAAAGGACTGCTTGAAAGTCTCAAAAGTGCTTTTTTCAAAAGGCAGCTGGACTGGTGTTTTTCCCTTTTATAAATATACTTTTTTTATTTTCCATTTTCATAACATATAATCACATGTATACTATTACATAGCCAATATCCTATTGTATTAAGTAGTAATTACATCAGTTCCTCTTTGTCATCAACGCCCAGAAAGATAAAAACCCATTATTAGCTCTTCTGCTCTCCATACACCTCTTTCTTCTGCCTCTCTCCTACCTCCTTTCTTCCCTCCATCATCCTTTCCTAATCTACTTCGCCTTCCTTTCTCCTTCTCCTCTCTCTTCATTCCACTCCTCCTTATCTTCCTCATTTTCCCCCCTTTCCCTCTCTCCTATCCCTCTCTTCCCATCTTTCTTCTCTCCTCTGTTCTCCCACTCTTCCTCTCATTGGTGTATTTCTGCTTCTGAGCAAACTCCATTCTATGTTGATGGTATTTATGCTTCCATATCAATATACTTAACATATTAGATCTTCTGCTCTCCATACACCTCTTTCTTCTACCTCTCTCCTACCTCCTTTCTTCCCTCCATCATCCTTTCCTGCTCTACTTCCCCTTCCTTTCTCCTTCTCCTCTCTCTTCATTCCACTCCTCCTTCTCCTCCTCATCTTCCCCCCTTACCCTCTCTCCTATCCCTCTCTTCCTATCTTTCTTCTCTGCTTCCCACTCTTCCTCCCATTGGTGTATTTCCGCTTCTGATTGATTGATTGATCATAATAGAACAATAGAGATGGAAGAGACCTTGGAGGTCCTATAATCCAACTTCCCTGTATCATTTCAGACAAATGCTTGCCCAATCTCTTCTTACAAAAAACTTCCAGTGATGGAGCACCCACAACCTCTGGACTCCAGAGGCAGAAGAAAGAGGTGTATGCTCTCCATACACCTCTTTCTTCTGCCTCTCTCCTACCTCCTTTCTTCCCTCCATCATCCTTTCCTACTCTACTTCCCCTTCCTTTCTCCTTCTCCTCTCTCTTCATTCCACTCCTCCTTCTCCTCCTCATCTTCCCCCCTTACTCTCTCTCCTATCCCTCTCTTCCCATCTTTCTTCTCTCCTCTGTTTCCCAGTCTTCCTCTCATTAGTGTATTTCAGCTTCTGAGCAAACTCCATTCTATGTTGATGGTATTTATCATTTATCATTTATCATTTATTAAGATTTATAGGCCGCCCTTTTCCCTGAGGGGACTCAGGGCGGCTTACAATCACGGGGAAGGGGGTGCAATATCAAAAAACAAACAAAATGTGAACAAAAGAAAAATAATAAAACACAACTTTCATTCAGCAGTCAACACTCGGGCGGGTAAATTGGGAACCTATCCCCAGGCCTGACGGGATAGCCAGATCTTGAGGGCTGCGCGAAAGGTCTGGATGGTGGTGAGGGTGCGGATCTCGACGGGGAGATTGTTCCATAGGGTCGGAGCTGCAACAGAAAAGGCTCTCCTCCGTGTAGTCGCCAGTCGACATTGACTGGCGGATGGGATTCGGAGGAGGCCCAGTCTGTGCGATCTAATCGGTCGGAGGGAGGTAATTGGCAGAAGGCGGTCTCTCAAGTTATGCTTCCATATCAATATACTTAACATATCTTAGTTTTAAAGAAAAAATAAGAGAAGACAGTATACATGTGCAATCATATTACATTAAAATCTAACACCCCTCGTCAAGCCTAATATACATCCCTCCCTCCCACCCCCCAAGCCCCCCCCCAGCCTTCCCTCCCCCAACTTCCCAGAACCCATACACGGTATAAATCTTTAACAAAAACATTCTAAAATATATTGGAAAAAAGAATAGAAAATTGATAACATCTTTACATTGAACTTAGCTCCTCCTTGCTAGGCTAACCTTAAATAATTTATATCATTCCTGATCTTAATCATAAGCTATCTGGAGACTGTTTTTTTTTCCCTTTGAGGAAGAAGACGTTTCGCTTCTCATCTTAAGAAGCGTCATCAGTTCTGGCTGCTGGATGACGGTGGGGATGAAATCACTTAAACCAGAGCCAGCTGCGGGTGGCTGCAGCCCCAAAAAGCTAATACAATCCTGGGTTGTATAAACATAGAATCAAAATCACGCAAAGTATTAGTACCGCTTGATTAAAGCCTTAGTAAGGCCACGCCAGGAATACCTGTATCCAGTTTTGGCCACTACATTACAAAAAAGATGTTGAGACTTTGGAAAAAGTGCAAAGAAGAGCAACTAGGATGATTAAAAGCCTGCAGACAAAAACGCATGAAGAACGGTGGCAGGATTTGGGTTTGGCCAGTCTAAAGAAAAGAAGGACTAGGGAGGATATGATAGCAGTCTTCCAGTATTTTTTTTCTTTCTGGTGTGCAATGCCTTTTTAGCATCGCTTTTTTCTCATTAAATGTTTTTATTTTCCATTTTCGTACAGTCACATATATACTGTGCATAACCGGGGCCATACAACATTAAACAATAATCACAGCAATTCCTCTTGTCAACAATACCCCCAGAAATATAAATAAAATGAAACTCAAACTCAAACTCCAATAGAAGCCCAATATACCTCTTCCACTCTCCGTACCCCTCTTTCTTCCGCCCCCTCCAACTTTCCATCTTCCCTCCATCATCCCCCTCTACCCTACTTCCCCTCCCCCTCTACCACTCCTCTCTCCCAGTATCCCAGTATTTTGAGGGGCTGCCACCAAGAGGAGGGAGTCAACTTATTTCCCAAAGCACCAGAAAGCAGGAGAAGAAAGAATGGATGGAAACTAATCAAGGAGAGAAACCTAGAACTAAGGAGGAATTTCCCTTACAGCGAGAAGATCAATTAACCAGTGGAATGGCTTGCCACCAGAAGTTATGCTCCATCACTCAAGACGAGATCGGACAGCCACTTGTCTGAAACAGTTTAGGGTCTCCTGCTTGAGCAGGGGGTTGGACTAGAAGACCTCCAAGGTCCCTTCCAGCTCTGTTGTGATTGATTGATTAGTTCCGACCGTTCCACTAGAACTGATCAAGCTTCTTAGATGAGAAGTGAAACGTCTTCACCTTCCTTCAAGGGAAAAAGAAAAAACAGGCCCAGTTGCCTTTTGAAAAAGCATCTTTGAGACAACTATGATTCGGATGACTGAGCATCTCCAGAGGCCGCCTGCTCGGAAGGGGTTGTCACACTCTTCAGCACCAGGCAGCCGCTGAAAAGTCCCATCCCGTTACGGATGGTAGCAGAGAGGAGAGAACAAAAGCAGAAAATGAAACCAGGATAAGAAAGAAAGACCAGGAGCGATCGAACTAAAAGGACATTAAAGCAGAATGTTGGCCAAGAGGCCTTGACTGATTACAGGTATTACAAAATTCATAGGGGGGGAGGAAAAAAAGGAGAATGCCCAGAGATTTTGATCCCTTAATTGGGCAGACAGCATCCCGTTTGTCCCACTCTTGAGAAATACGTCACTTAACTATTTTCCCTTCATTTTCTAAAGTGCCCAAGAAACCATTTCTGCTCGATGCTGGCAGAGGAGCCACGAACTCTGAGATTGTTCTGCCGAACACCCATCACAGATACATGCTGATTACATTCCCCCTATTTCAAGCAGCATACAGAGTGAAATTTGTGTTCACGTTGATTGCCTGACAGACAATTCAGGGGACTGTTCAGTACTCTTCTTGGAAACTTCTACAGTAAAGGTAAATGTTCCCTGCGCACAAAAGTGCTAGTCGTTCCCGACTCTAGGGGGCGCTGCTCATCTCCGTTCCAAAGCCGAAGAGCCAGCACTGTCCGAAGACGTCTCCGTGGTCATGTGGCCAGCATGACTCAATGCCGAAGGAGCACGGAATGCTGTTCCCTTCCCACCAAAGGTGGTTCCTATTTTTCTACTTGCATTTTTTACGTGCTTTTGAACTGCTAGGTTGGCAGAAGCTGGGACAAGTCACGGGAGCTCCCTCCATTACGTGGTGCTAGGGATTCGAACCCCCGAACTGCCGACCTTTCTAATCGACAAGCTTATCTTAGCCACTGAGCCACTGCGTCCCTTCTAGGAAACTTCTAGCAAGGATTAAATGAATGATATTAACCGCATGGCCTACTGCCTATGGAATAATGTTTGTGTCTGGATTTCTCTGATTATGTTGCCAAATACACATGTGTGAGAGAACACACACATTTTCCCTAGGCATTTTGTGCAGTTGTAACAACATCAACTAGAATCCATCATCATCATCACATAATTATCACCATCATTGTGTGTAACAGTTTCACAGTAACCTACAAATCAAGTTATCTAAATCTAAAATCCAGAGAATGTCTCCCAGAAACCCAATGATTTATATATTGGAATCAAGAAGGCAGGGGAAAAATAGAGTCTATTTTCAGTCAAACTTTCATACTCCAATTTCCAAATGTTATTCTGTTTTAGCTATGAGCAATATACATTGGCATATATTTTTCCTGGCATGCGTTTTTAGACTCCGGTTAACTTGGCTTCAATACATCTTATCATCTGTCTAACTTCTGCTTTGTTCTTCAAACTTAAGGAAGCATCTGAGAATTCTTCACCCCGGGGAAATCCACCAAAGGGGACCCGAGAAAAAGAGACTTTCTGTGTATGTCAATGTTTTTAACCAAATTATGGGTAAAAGATCTCCAGAGGTTGTGGGTGCTCCATCACTGGAAGTTTTGTAAGAAGAGATTGGACAATCATTTGTCTGAAATGATACAGGGAAGTTGGATTATAGGACCTCCAAGGTCTCTTCCATCTCTATTGTTCTATTATGATCAATCAATCAATCAATCAGAAGCGGAAATACACCAATGGGAGGAAGAGTGGGAAACAGAGGAGAGAAGAAAGATAGGAAGAGAGGGATAGGAGAGAGGGTAAGGGGGAAAGATGAGGAGGAGAAGGAGGAGTGGAATGAAGAGAGAGGAGAAGGAGAAAGGAAGGGGAAGTAGAGTAGTATGGAAGCAGAAATACACCAATGAGAGGAAGAGTGGGAAGCAGAAGGGAGAAGAAAGGTGGGAAGAGAGGGATAGGAAGAGAGGGTAAGGGGGGAAGATGAGGAGAATAAGGAGGAGTGGAATGAAGAGGGAGAAGAAGGAGAAGGGAAGGGGAAGTAGAGTAGAAAAGGATGATGGAGGGAAGAAAGGAGGTAGGAGAGAGGTAGAAGAAAGAGGTGTATGGAGAGCAGAAGATCTAATATGTTAAATATATTGATATGGAAGCATAAATACCATCAACATAGAATGGAGTTTGCTCAGAAGCGGAAATACACCAATGAGAGGAAGAGTGGGAAACAGAAGGGAGAAGAAAGGTGGGAAGAGAGGGATAGGAGAGAGGGTAAGGGGGGAAGATGAGGAGAATAAGGAGGAGTGGAATGAGGAGAGAGGAGAAGGAGAAAGGAAGGGGAAGTAGAGTAGGAAAGGATGATGGAGGGAAGAAAGGAGGTAGGAGAGAGGTAGAAGAAAGAGGTGTATGGAGAGCAGAAGAGCTAATAATGGGTTTTTATCTTTTTGGGCGTTGATGCCAACAGGAACTGATGTAATTACTACTTAATACAATAGGATATTGGCTATGTGATAGTATACATGTGATTGTATGTTATGAAAGTGGAAAATAAAAAAGTATTTGAAAATTCAGAATCAATCAGAATAGAGATGGAAGGGACCTTGGAGGTCTTCTACTCCAACCCCCCCTGCTCAAGCAGGAGAACTATTTCAGACAAGTGACTGTCCAGTCTCTTCTTAAAAGCCTCCAGTGATAGAACATCCACAACTTCTGGAGGCAAGTCGTTCCACTGTTTAATTGTTCTCTCTCTTCGAAAGTTTCTCCTTAATTCCAGGTTGCTCCTCTCCTTGATTAGTTTTCATCCATTGTTTCTTGTCTTGCCTTCTGGTGCTTTGGGGAATAAATTGACACCCGGCCTTTCAAATACTGGAAGATTGCTATCATGTCCCCCCCCCCCCCTAGAATTTTTTCTCTCTCTACACTAGCCAAACCTAAATTCTGCAACCGTTCTTCGTGCGTTTTGGTCTCCAGACCTTTAATCATCTTCGTTGCTCTTCTTCGCACTATTTCCAAAGTCTCAACATCTTTTTTTTGTAATGGGGCGACCAAAACTGGATGCAGAATATTCCAGGTGCAGCCTTACTAAGGCTTTATAAAGAGGTTTAGGTTTAGGTTTATTCGATTTATATGCCGCCCTTCTGCCAAGGACTCAGGGCGGCGTACAACATTGAAAGAAACACATAATACAAAAGTTAAGAAGAAATTAAACAGGATATCCCAAACCCAATTAAAATTGACAATGACACATTTTTTTAAAAAAAGAATTAAAATTAAAATTAACAGTAATCAATAATTTGATTTGTTTTGTTCAGGCCAGGCTGGCTTGCTGGAAAAGCCAACTTTTTAGGGTGCGTCGGAAGGACCGGAGGTCAGGGATTATACGAAGCTCCAGGGGCAGCTCATTCCAGAGGGGTTAATACGTCACGTGGTTTTGATTCTATCTCTCTGTTTATACAAACTCTGCTTACACAATCCAGATCTGATGCCTGGATTTCAATGCAGTAAAGAATGAATAGATGTAAAGTGGTAGAAAGTATCAGATATGGAGGACACCCGATGAATCTTCTTAATCGTATTTAGGGGTTACCTGTCTCTGGGATTTGTGTTTGAACCTCAGCAAAAAAGCAGGAATGAGGACCTAAAACTATTCTATTCGCCGTTTTGGAAAAAGATGGAGACGCTTCATCTTACCTCATCTCATTTTTCTTAATTCCAACCCTCCCTCGCAAAAAAAATAATAACAATCTATACTTATATCTGTTATCTAATTCATATTTGATGACAATAAATAAAATAATAATAATAATAATAATAAGTTACGAATCCAATTTACCCGCGAGTCCAGCTGCTGCATATACGACCAGAGATATTCAATATTCGCTCCGAAAGGATGAACGTGAAGGAATGTTGATATGATACCTGCATTAAAATGAAATTTTGATAATTCATTCGGGCCACACAGAGTAGGATAAAATAATCATTGTACACCAATGCATCTGGATTTCATTCGAAAGTCGGCACTTGTGATTCTGAAACAATTCAGCAAGGAGACGAATTTCAACCCAAACCCTTAGCTTTCAAGAATTAAGAGTTCATAGCCAAGTGACACCCCCCCCCAAAAAAAAATGGAAGAAAAAAATTACATTCAATGAAAGACGTGCTGGAAAGGATTTTTGCAGCTCCGCATGTTATGCCTGATTTGCCCATCAAAATGTGAAGGCATTTGAATAATAAAATTATTGCTTTTCCCCCCCTACTTCTTCGGTGGCTCTGATTAGGAACATGTGTTGGCTATCAACCCTGGTCAGCGTTAGCCTGCGTGGAATTATTATTTTTTAAAACAATTTCAGCATGGGTTACATCCAGATTCAGATTAGCGTGCAAATTAAGCCACATTTTTTTCCATTCATATTTTTCTCATTTTGAAAACCTGATCTCATGCAACCAACACAAGCTAGCATAGATGATCAATGAATTAAAGGGGTAAAAAAAATATAGCTTTCTTCCCCATAAATTAACTTTGTCTCTGCTAGCAGCAACGGCCTATAACAATCTATCTTGATCATATGGATGGACGCAGAGGAAATTAGTCAATGGATAGCTGTTGTGGCCCGGCAGGAGCCGTTGGAGCTGCCACCAGACTCCGACAGCGAGGGGCCTTATGAGTCGGCCCTGGAGGATGTGGAGGACCCTGGACAGGGTTCCGACTCCGAGCAGGACGCAAAGAGACTGGTTGGACACCAGGTGGCGCCTGAGCCTTGGATCAGTGGGGAGGAGAGAAGAGAGAGTGATCCAGAAACCACTTGTGAGTTGTTCCAGGATGCACGCCATCGAAGGGCTACTCCGTGTCAAGAAAAACTACGTAATTACAGGAGGTAATTACGCTCAGCTGATGCTTATTAAGCTCCTCTCCAGATTATAAAAGAGACTGCTTGTGCCACGCCCTTCTTGCAGAAGTCAACGTTAGGGACTAACCAGAAACAAACCTGGCAGGCTGGATTGCTGCCAGAGTTTGTTTGCATTGCTGCCAAGGTTTGTAGGACTTGCTGCCAGAGTGCTTATCTCTTTGTTGATTTGGCTTTCAGCCAACGAGAGTCTGGACTGATTAAAAAACATTCTCATTTACGTTTGTCTCGGCTTTCATTCCTGGACGGAGGAGGGGGGGGGTTCAGAACAGATAGCTACAGAGAACATATATGGGTAGTTCTCAACTTATGACCGTTCCTTTAGTGACCATTTGAAGCATGATTCAAGTATCAAGAAACACAGCAAAGGAACTCTAAAGGTTCCCCGTTAACAATTTGTTGGTGTGCAAATGACTTCAATCCTCAACCAGCATGTCTATGTTTTAGGCAGATGTATTAAATCCAGATTCAAAATGGGCCATTTCTTTTGAGAGGGAGATCCCATGACTTTCCAAAGAGAATTATATTTGGCAGCTACAAATGACCTACAGATAATTAAGTCCTGTCAATTAATGAAAGCCATGGTTGCATGACCTGCTACTGGAGCAAGCCAGGATCAGATGAACAAACAAGCAACCTTTTCATTTCTGCCCTGGAGGTTCTTCAACCACATTTTGTGACTCATCTGAATCCATCATAGCTACCACCGGAAGACCTGGAGATTCAGGGATTAGAGACCATGTCTAATCCAGAGGTGGAATCAGCAATTCTGACCTGTTCGGACTAATCCCACCACTGGCTGGCCCTGCCCCCACCCATTTTTCGGCCGTGTTTTCAGCTGTTTTGGGGCCATTTTTTGAAATTGCAGCCCCCCAAATGGCCCGAAAACAGGCCAAAAAAATGGTCTGAAAAATGGGCAGGAGCGTGGCCAGCCAGTGGTGAGATTAGCCAGTTTACTGAACAGGACAGAATTTTAACAACCGGTTCGCTTGAACCGGTCCGAACTGGCTCAATCCCACTTCTGCTCTAATCTATGGATTAATGAATCCTTGCACCCCCCCCCCGAAAAGAATGCAGGTAGATCTGAAAATCCTGAATGAAACACAAAGTTCATGAGATCATCATCATCTTTTAATGTCCCCAAAATCCCTTATGGGTTGGAGTCTGGGCAACTGAATGGCCGGATGCCTTTCCCTGTTGCCAATGTAGAGTTTGGTTCAGCAGATATATTCTCATTGTGCCCAGAGAGAGAGAAATATCTGCCTCTTACCTAGGATTGAACTCACAGCCTCCCGCTCTAGGCTACTGCAAACCCTCCATGAAGTTCATGAGATGTTTGTACCAACTCATTAAGGCACACTTGCAGATATTTCCATAAAGGGCTACATTGCGTGGATTTATAAAAAATGTTTAGTTTCAGAACCATGTTTTTTTAATTTCTTAACGTAGCCAACTTATCCAAATCTAGGGGGGGGGTTCCTCCTATTTCCTGGGGTCTCACCCACTGAAACGCAGAATACGCCAAAGTCTGATTCTTCTTCCCGAAGACCCTGGGACGTTATACTTGGGAAAAGGAGCATGCAGAGTTATCTTACCTATCAACAAAGCTTCTTTCTCCGATTTTAGTGGCTGGCTTCTCTTCTCCGCGTTTTTCTCTCTGTCTTGGTTGACCAATGGCGCTGTCAACCCATTGATTTCCTATAAGGTTGAGAAAACAAAATTAAATAAAACAGGTCCGTCCGCGGAATACATCCGTGTCAATAGGCACTGCTGGCATTCTTCCTTTCTCTCTCTATTAAAAAAAAAAAAAGGACATTATTTTAATTCCCAGCTACAGGCAAGACAATTATAAATTATTGATCTGTTTTTCCAATGCTGGGTAATTCCCGACGGGATCTAAGGAAGAAAACATAAACAGGTTTTTTCTCTCTCTCTCTCCATCTCTTAATTGCCTATAGCCCAAAAAAATGGTCCAGATTGAGCAATAAAGAAGATTCTTTTTAAAATAATCTGCCCTTTGTCGAATAAAACCGACATCCCCTCTGGATTATTCCAATCTCGAGATAAGTATAGGATAAACTAATGGATAACAGCATGTCCAATTTTTTTTTCTTATTCACAGATCTTGCAGGAGGGGGGAGAAAATACAGAAAGCTGTGAATAATTTACAATCAGGAGGTGAAAAATAAACTTTTCCCACAGAATGACACAACTTTGGTGAGGAGAAATGGCTCCTTTCCAAAACTGCACAGTGACAACTTCCCTTCCCAACTGCACTGAAAGGTAGTCCTCAGACTTGCAACAGTTCATTTAATGACCGTTCCAAGTTACAGGGCACTGAAAAAAGTGACTAATGGCTGTTTTTCACACTTGCGACCGTTTAGCTTCTTACGGTCATGTGATTGGATGCTTCGCAATGGACTCATACTTATGACCGTTGTGGATCCCCTTTTGTGACCTTCTGACAAGGGGAAGCCAGATTCACTCAACAACCGTGTGACTAACTTGCTAACTGTAGTGATTTACTTAACAATTGTGGCACAAAAGGTTGTAAAATGAATCAAAACTCCCGTAACAAATGTCTCACTTAACAATTGGGCTCAGTTGTGGTCGTAAGTCGGGGACAACCTTTTATTCTTTTACAGAGGTAGATAATGTCATTACGGTCAAAAACTGCCTAGGCCAGTTTATTTGATTTAGATCAATTTATTCAAATTATAGATCAAAGTTCTATAATTTAAATAAAGAAGGTGCTAAACTCTTACGGGCTTCAGTTCACGGAGAACCTTCGTGTTCATCCGCATTTAGTCCTCAAAGGATTCCAACATTTCCATCGCTAAGCAAGACAGAGTTTAAGTGAACTTCACCCCGTTTTACGACCTTTCTTGCCACAGTGGTTAAGTGGATCACGGTCGTCGTTAAGTTAGGCACACGGTTGTTAAGCAAATCCAGCATCAACGTCAACTTTGCTTGTTCAGAAAATTGCAAAAAGGGTTCACTCGATTTCGGGACGATGTAACCGTCACAAGTACATGCCAGTTGCCAAGCCTTTAATCACATGACCACGGGAATGCTGCAATGGACGTATGTGTGAAAAAACAGCCGTAAGTCACTTTTTTTCCAGTCCTGTGGTCATTCCTAATGAATTGTCCTAAATCAAGGACTATCTCTGGTTTCGGGAGCTGTGCAGGCAAAGAGTCTGCTTCGACTCGTGGAGAATCGGTTTGCAAAGTTATTCCGTTAATATATGTGTGTGTGTGTGTGTGTGTGTGTGTGTGTGTGTGTGAGAGAGAGAGAGAGAGAGAGAGAGAGAGAGAACCAGAGCGTTTCCCCCCCCCCCCGGATTTCGAGAGAGGCGCTTTGCACGCACCAACACACATCGCGAAACCTCTTTTCCGAAGCCTTTGCACAGCCCTTCAGAATCGCACAACTGTCGACACCCAACAGTTGTGTCACAAAACACATTAAAGGCAAAATGCAAGCTTTAGTGGGGGGAAAGAAGCATGCAGTGCAAATATAAACTGGAAAGTGGGTTAAAAGACGAGCCAGGAAAATGGGTCAAGTGCTGGGAATAAAATCTCCCTTTAAAAACGTTTTTCTTAGGAAAATCAAAGAGAGGTGGGGGAAATAATTGTGGTTCTTGTACTCTATAATAAAAGTTTCCTTTCCAGAAAACGTGTCCGGGGAAATTAAAGGACGGGGACAGTATTTATTTATTCCATTTCTTCCCTGTCCATCTTCTCTACAAGGTGACTTGCAAGTTATAAAAACCATTTTAAAAAATCATTAAAAGATTAAAAGACGAGGGATGCATTGAATATGTACAGGCGGTCCGGTCCTCAACTTACAATGCTTCGTTTAGGTTCATTCAAAGTTACAACAGCAGTGAAAAAAAGTGACATGGCCCCTTTTCCCGAGGGGTGAGTGGTTAAATGCAGCACTGCAGGCTACTGCTAGATCAGCAGTTCAACGGTTCAAATCCCACCGGCTCAGGGTTGACTCAGCCTTCCATCCTTCCGAGGTGGGTAAAATGAGGACCCGGATTGTTGTTGGGGGAAATATGCTGACTCTCTGTAAACCGCTTAGAGAGGGCTGAAAGCCCTATGAAGCGGTATATAAGTCTACTGCTATTGCTATTGCTATTTTCACACTTATAACCATTACAGCATTCCCCGTTGTCATGTGATCAGAATTCAAAGGTCTGGCAACTGGCTGGCAGGGATCCAAATGGCTTCCAAAATTAAATCAGAGTCCAAGGCAAAGGATTCCTCAAAGTTCCAATTGATGAAGACAGCCATGTTGGCACATCTGGGAAAACCCGAATCTGAAAGCTTCCCGGTTTTCCCCACCCAGTTGAAAGTTCAAGATCTTGCCCCCCACACCCACAAGCCCATCCCATGGTCCAATCTCCCACTGCCAGCTGGCAGCTTCCTCCTATCCAGTTCCAGTCAGGTGCAGAGATGCAGAGACAAAGGATGACCTTGGCTTCCTAGAAAGAATGTTGTTATGGCTACCTAGCATCTAACTCCTTACAATCCCTCCTCCCATTTTCCCGCAATAGAAAAAGGCATAGTAGAATAATAGAAAGTGTGGCGGGCCAAAGATTCAAAAGGAAGTTGCAGACCTGGCACTGGAATGTATTTATGATGATTGCAGTGTCCCGGGGGTCATGAGACCCCCCCCCTCTTGTGACCTTCTGATCACCAAAATCAATGGGGAAGCCAGATTCACTTAACAACCAGGTTTACTGACTTACCAACTACCCTACTCTACCCCGCCCTGGTCCAGTCCAGTCCAGACCAGTCTAGAGTATTGCAAAATTGCAAAATTAAGGAGTTTTTAACTGGACTGCTAGTTGGTGTTCTTTTGAACTTCATGCTAAATTTGAATCATAGAATGATAGGGCTGGGAGGGACCTTGGAGGCCATCTACTCCAACCCCTTGCTCAAGAGGGGTGACTTTATTGCATCCTGGAGAAATATCTATGGGGATTCTCCAGCCATCCAGATCACGGTTGTCCCAAAGATGCTTTTTTCAGGAGGCAACTGGACTTTCTGATTTTTCTCTGAAGAGGTTTCGCTTCTTGTCCCAGAAGCTTCTCCAGTTCTTCTTCAGAATTGAAGAAGCTCCTTAGATGAGAACGAAACGTTTTCAAAGGAGGTGTCTATGGAGGTTCTCAAGTCATCCTGGTCACGATTGTCCCAAAGGTGCTTTTTTCAACTGGACGTTCTGGGGTTTCTTTTTGAAGAACTTTCGCTTCTCATCCAAGAAGCCTCTTCAGAAGCTTCAGAACTGTTCCCT
This sequence comes from Thamnophis elegans, assembly GCF_009769535.1. Lineage (NCBI taxonomy): Eukaryota > Metazoa > Chordata > Lepidosauria > Squamata > Natricidae > Thamnophis > Thamnophis elegans. Next base: position 68,818,806 of record NC_045551.1, read on the forward strand.
AGAACAGAAGAAGCTTCTTGGATGAGAAGGGAAAGGTCTTCAAGGAAAAAACAAAGGAAGTCCAGTTGCCTCTTGAAAAAGCACCTTTGGGAAGTCCTGAATAAATGGCCGTGCGCTCCTTTATCACAACCCCTACTCTGGGTGGCAAGCTGCTCCTCTGATTAATTGTTCTCACTGTTGGGTAATTTCTTCTTCGTAAAACTTGCTCAATTTTAACCTTGGCTTGTTTGTTTCTTCATGTTTCGTGTCTGTGGAGTGAACGCAGGGCCTTTGGTTAATTTATGGTTCAATATAAGCCGTCTGGAATAAAACTCAATTTCCACCTGAACTCATAAAACCCAGTACTCAATTTAAGCTCTCTTGTGTGGGCGTCGCTGGCCAGCGCCAATGAACTCAACGGGGTGTGATATTGTGGTTCTCTTAAGCTGCACCGAGAAGCCAGTTTTCCTGGGAGAAGCACCTTAAAAGTTTATCGAGCAAGTATAGAAAATATAAGTGTCTGTTGTGGATTTAGGATTTGATGGAGACTACTATCATGATGCCTCTGGCATTCTAACAGAACATAATAAGGTCAAGCAACACCGCTGTTTTGGAAATGAAAAATAATAGATCACTGAGGACTAGAATCTTATAAATGTCAAGGATAGACAGAGGAGGAGGATTCGATATTGGATGGGCACGAGACTCCTCCATAACTGCTGGTTCATCTGCAGATCTTTTTAAAAAGGTTACATGGGCATCCCCCATGCAGCAAATTTGCTTTAATTCATACTACTGGTTTCCTTCCAGATAATAATAAAATAAAAACGATTCTCAGCCCCAAAGGTGCTTTTTCAAGAGGCAACTGGACTTCCTGTTTTTTTTTTCCTTTGAGAATGCCACAAGGTCACAAAATGGGATCGCATGACGCTGCAACCGTCATAAGTGGGAGTCACTTGCCAAGCATCTGAATTTTGATTATGTGACTTTCAGTGGTGGGTTTCAAAAAAACTTTGGAACCTCTTCTGTAGGTGTGGCCTGCTTTCCGGGTCCACTGGTGGAACCTCTTCTAACCGGTTCGGTAGATTTGATGAACCGGTTCTATCGAACTGGTGCGAACTGGTAGGAACCCACCTCTGGTGACTTTATGGGGGATTCATAATGATTAAAAACTTCTTTTCAGTTTGCTTTGTAACTTTGAACGCTCACTAAATGAACTGTTGTAAGTCGAGAACTATTTCCCACCATACAACCTTACAACTCGCCTCTCACAAGTGCATTTTGTTCTGCTGGATGTGAAACAGGACTTTATCTTACCTAGTCTTGAATCAATAGTTTTCTAATTCCATGAGCTACAAAATCTGACACAGAGGTAAATATTTACTCCTGGGTGGCTGAAATATATATATATATATATATATATATATATATATATATATATATATATATATATATATATATATATATATATATATATATATATATATATATATTAGATTTTTACAACCCCTGGTAAGCCCCAATTATGGGAAGAAGCTAACTGCTTCCATCATCTGTCCTTCGGCTCGTCACAAGAGTCCATCACGACAGAAACCCAATATTTTTTTACTGTTGCCTTTGTTATATTTGTGTTTTTTTATTTGATTTATTTTCAAATCCCAGTAAGGGTATGGCTAGCTGATGAGAGCTAAATAGCTTGAAATAGATCTATACTAGTCTCCCTTTATTTATTTATCAGCACAAATAAAAAAACACACATATATATATATATATATATATATATATATATATATATATATATATATATATATATTTGTGTGTGTGTGTGTGTGTGTATTTTCATATATTCAGCTGATAAGGAGATCTGTGGCTTAATGGCTAAGACGTTTGCCTAAGATGCAATACAGCACAGGTTCAAATCCCAGTAAGGGTTCAAATCCCAGTAAGGGTTCAAATCCCAGTAAGGGTTCAAATCCCAGTAAGGGTATGGCTAGCTGATGAGAGCTAAATAGCTTGAGATAGATCTATACTAGTCTCCCTTTATTTATTTATCAGCACAAATATAATACAAAATGTGTAACAAAGGCAACAGTAAAAATATTGGGTTTCTGTCGTGATGGACTCTTGTGATGAGCCGATTGACAGATGATGGAAGCAGTTAGCTTCCTCCCATAATTGGGGCTTACCAGGGGTTGTGACTCTAAATATATGTATGTATGTATGTATGCATGCATTTATGTGTGTGTGTGTATAGATAGATAGATAGATAGATAGATAGATAGATAGATAGATAGAAAAAATACAACATATATGTGTGTGTGTGTGTGTGTGTGTGTGTGTGTGTGTGTGTGTGTGTATTTTCCATCTGGAATCTCAGATAATATGTTGGACTAGGCCAGGTTAAAAAAAAAAACCCTACCAAATACATTTGCAAATGTTATGACTGGTAAATATTAAACTCGGCTAGCTTTTTTGCGATTTAATGCGCTGCCTGAAACCAGCCAATCTGGGCAGCTTGTATTTAATTCAGATTTCGCTCGCAGGGTCACAGGTCAAAATTCTGCACGAAACATCAAGCAACAAAACATGTGTTACAATTCAGATATTAAATGGGGAACGGTGTAGCTAATTGGCTTCTAACATGAAAGCCACCTATTAGATTTTAATTATACTTAAAAAATTTCCATACAGCAATCACGACGGGTTTTTGCTGTTTTCTAAGGTTTCTTATAGAAAAGAAGGTGGTATTTTTAATTTTAAAAAAAAGCTGGATTGGTGTACAAAGAGGAGGAATATTACTACACGGGCACCATGAATGGATGGGCAGCAAAACACTCTCCGTTAAGGGGTTAATTCAGAGCTCTTGCGGGTCAAGCATTGTGGTAGTTGTTGTTAGTTGCAAAGTCATGTCCAACCCATCGCAACCCCATGGACCACGTTCCTCCAGGCCTTCCTGTCCTCTACCATCCTCTGGAGTCCATTTAAGCTCACGCCAACTGCTTTGGTGACTCCATCCAGCCACCTCCTTCTCTGCCGTCCCTTTCTTCTTCTTTTGCCCCCCATCATTCCCAGCATGAGGCTCTTCTCCAGGGAGTCCTTCTTCCTTCCCCTTAGGTGGCCAAAGTCTTTGAGTTTCCTTTTCAGGATCTGGTCTTCTAAAGAGCAGCCAGGGTTGATCTCCTCCAGGACTGACCGGTTGGATGGCCTTGCAGTCCAAGGGTCAAGCATTAACCTTGGCCAAAGCCAATTTTCTTCTGTCAACAACGTAAGAGAATCCTACATAAGTAGCCCACAACTTCCAATGTGTTTAGTGATTGGCAAATCCTGCAGCAACTAACAGCAACGGTCATAAGTGTGAAAAACAGTCTTAAGTCACCTTTTTCAGTGCCGTTATAACTTCAGTCACTAAGTGAACTGTTGTAACTCGAGGACTACCTGTAGTAAGATGGTCTAGCCTCTTACTACCCAGATCTCTGCTCAGACTCCCTTCCGTAATGTACCTGTTTACTTGTTTAATATCACGGTAGTTTTTCATTATGGCTTATCTCCACCCCAGCCTAGCCGAACGGTGCTGGAGACAGATTAAAATACTTTTTCAATTTCCTTCCCCGTATTATTATCCTTATTATTATTATTATTATTATTATAAGATTGTTTTCTCCTCTTGGCATTTCGTCCTTGTATCTCATTTTCCAGGCCAGCACCATAGAAACCCATTAATAAACGGCTACAGATGTCAAAGCCATCCAAAAAAAACAAAACAACTGGAGGATGAAATATTTATTCTCAACGAAATTGTTCTCCGAAGAAAATGGGACCGGGGGGGGGGGGGGGACACCTTATTGGAGCTTTTCCCCCAGAGCAATTAAGAAGGATAATTAAAGATAAAGAAGCGACAGAGGAGAAATCCATCAAAGAATACCAAACTCTAAACAACAGGGGAAAAAAATAAGATCTCGGACTGGACGTGGGGGGCAACACATTTGAGTGGGTGGGCCAATCCCAGAGGTGAACTTGGGGTTCCATAGTGTTATAAAATTCAAAAACACTAGAAATTCAAATACGCAACCACAATTCAGCTTTGAATCAAAAGTAACAGGTGTCTGTTGGTATATATAGCAATAGCAATAGCAGTTAGACTTATATACCGCTTCATAGGGCTTTCAGACCTCTCTAAGCGGTTTACAGAGTCAGTGTATCGCCCCCCACAATCTGGGTCCTCATTTCACCCACCTCGGAAGGATGGAAGGCTGAGTCAAGCTTGAGCCGGTGAGATTTGAACCGCCGAACTGCAGATAGCAGTCAGCTGAAGTGGCCTGCAGTACTGCACCCTAACCACTGCGCCACCTCGGCTCCAAAGTGAAGTGAAGTGACTATTTAGAATACCTTGTTGAAAAATGAAGGAATAACCTCTTTGTTTGAAGGTATGATGTACAAGGATAATAATGAACATAAGCATACTCGATGGATGATTGATGGGATTATACATAATTGAAAACAGGGATATACAAATATAAATGGTTGGTAAATCTCTTTCATATCGGGATCTGCGATTATATAAAGGTATATTGTTATTAAACAGACAACCAAGAATGTAAGGGAATTAGGTTCATTGGAAAAAAAATATTAATTGTAATTGAATATACCTTGTACAATGAAAGCGAGCTATTTAGTTATATTAGATGAAAAATCTGTGATGGTAAATGTAATTGAGAATAGGGATGCAAAAATACTTGTAACCAAACGACATGCTGTATGTAATGGATGAGATCATTTTTTTATATTGTTTTTTTTATTTTATGTTTAAAAATAAAAATAAAAAACAGATTGCAGAAAAAAACAGTAACAGGTGTCTGAGAACTTCCAATGTACACGGTGGGAGTGGTGGGATGTGGAGACTGTCTGGGACATCAAATGCACGAGGAAGTGGAAGCGCGGCGGGTAGGAAATCTCAGATGGGCCCATTGAAGTACGGGAAAAGGAGGAGCCTTTTCCTGCAAAAAGAGGAAGTTAACGGAGGTGGCGCAGTGGTTAGAGTGCTGTACTGCACCCACTTCAGCTGACTGCTAGTTCTGCAGTTCGGCGGTTCAAATCTCACCGGCTCAGGGTTGACTCAGCCTTCCATCCTTCCGAGGTGGGTGAAATGAGGACCCAGACTGTGGGGGCGATATGCTGACTCTGTAAACCGCTTAGAGAGGGCTGAAAGCCCTATGAAGCGGTATATAAGTCTAACTGCTATTGCTATTGCTAACTCCTAGGGAACGGAGGAGATGTGAAAAAGGTATAAAAATGAACGCTTGTGATCATGTCGATGCCACTGATAGTAGCTGCTCCTCCCTGGACTTGGCTGCTATCTCTGACCCGTGTTGCGATGAGAACCAAGTCTTACTGAAGTACTGGTGCAAATCTCTGGCATTTTTCATCTTTGAACTAACCATGAAAAAAAAAACTTTGGATTCAAAGCTGAATTGTGGTTGCAGGTTTTCATTTCTGTTTTTAATGTTTTTGAATTTTATAACAATAGGGTACTAGTTTAGACAGGACCCCAATTTCTGGCAAACCCCCCCCCCCAACAAATGTGGGTAGTTCTCGTCTTACAACTGAAATTGAGCCCAAGCCTTCTGTTGCGAAGCGAGACGTTTCTTGAGCCAATGTTGCCCTGTTTTACAACCTCTCTCGCCACTGCGGTTGTTAAATTAGGAACATGGTCGTTAAATGAATCTGGGTTTTCCCACGGACTTTGCTCGTTGGAAGGGGATCCCGTCATGACACTGCAATGGTCATAAGTATGAGTCAGTTGCCAAGTGTCTGAATTTTGTTCACGTGACAACGGGGATGGGGCAATGGTCGTAAGGGTGAAAAACGGTCGTAGGTAACTTTTTTCAGTGCCGTTGTAACTTCAAACGGTCACTAAATGAACTGTTGTAACCCGAGGAACATCTGTAGAAGAATTATTTTTTTTGTGCGTGTGGAAGCTCTATCAACATACTACTCCTACAATCAAACAAAGAAAGAGAGAAAAACAAGAGAGAGGGGTGTGTGGAGAAAGAGAGAAAGAAAGAGGGAGGAAGAGAAAGAGGGAGGAAGAGAGAGAGGGAGGAAGAGAGAGAGGGAGGAAGAGAGAGAAAGAAAGAGAGAAACAGAGAGAAGAGAGAGAGAGAGAAACAAAGAGTGAAAAATAAAAGTGAAAGAGAAAGAGAGTTAAAGAGAGGAAGAAAGAGAGGGAGAAAGAAATACATGAGAGAGAGAAAAACAGTGAAAAAGAAAGAAGTGTGTGAGAGAAAGAGAGTTAAAGAGAGGGAGAAAGAGAAAGAAACAGAGAGGGAGGGAGAAAGAGAGAGAGAAACAAAGAGAAGAAGAGAGAGGAGAGAAACAAAAAGAGTGAAAAAAGTTAGAGAGAAAGAGAGAGTTAAAGAGGGAGAAAGAGAGAGAGGGAGAAAGAGAACCAAAGAGAGAGAAGAAGAGAGAAACAAAGAGAGTGAAAAAGAAGTGAGAGAGAGAAAGAGAGAGTTAAAGAGAGGGAGAAAAATAGAGAGAGAAACAGAAACACAGAGAGAGAAAGAGAGAAACAAAGAGAAGGAGAGAGAGGAGAAACAAAAAGAGTGAAAAAGTTAGAGAGAAAGAGAGAGTTAAAGAGGGAGAAAGAGAACCAAAGAGAGAGAAGAAGAGAGAAGAGAGAGAGAAACAAAAAGAGAGAAAAAGAAGTGAGAGAAAGAAAGAGGGAGTTAAAGAGAGGGAGAAAAAGAGAGAGAGAAACACACACAGAGAGAGAGAGAGAGAGAGAGTGGGGAGGAAGAGAGAGAGAGAAGGAGAGAGAAGTTATCACAATCTGCTTTCTTATTCCTACTTAAAATAACCTCTCAAAAGATTCTCTAAAATCATGGAAGGGGGAGCTCAGCCCTTCCTTCCTGGCGTTACCGAATCTCCGCGCTGACTCCTAGGTGGGTATTTGTGCTAAATCCAGCTTGTCAGTGTGTATCAAATAGGTACTAATCCCATTAAAGGCATTACAGACCACTAATAACCATGCGGAAAACTAAGCCATCCTTCCCTCTCCAGACATTCTGATCTGCAAAACACTCGGCGACAGACGCGCCTCCGGGGGATGAAGGATTCTCAACTTCCTTTTATGAACGCATGTAATTCCGTAATTCACGTTTCTCCAACGTGTTGCCGGGACGCCTAAACTATCCAGGGTTTTGAAGAAGTATTTGCCGTGTTGTGCCCTCAACCGGGCTCCCTTCCGTCCCTCCTCTTCATGCAATGAAAGCCTCCCCAAATACGGATAGTCCTCGACTTACGTCCACAATTCAGCCCCAAATTTCTGTCGTTAAGCAAGACCAGAAGTGGGATTCAGCAGGTTCTGACCAGTTCTGGAGAACCAGTAGTGGAAACTTTGAGTAGTTCGGAGAACCAGTAAATACCACCTCTAAACTGGCCCCACTCCCCGTCTATTCTCTGCCTCCTGAGCCCCAGCGGATCGGGAGGGAATGGGGATTTTGCAGTATCCTTCCCCTGCCACGCCCACCAAGCCACGCCCACAGAACCGGTAGTAAAAATGTTTGAATCCCCGAAGCAGCCGGCGTGAGCTTCAATGGACTCCAGAGGATGGTAGAAGACAGGAAGGCCTGGAGGAACATTGTCCATGAGATCGTGATGGGTTGGACACGACTTCGCAACTAACAACAACAAACAACTGGAAGATTGGGTTTTTCACACGAGGTGTAGAATGCCGAATTTTTTGAAACTTAAAACCTCAAAACCCACCATCTTCTGAAAATTCAGGGATGAAAATGTGAACATCAACACAAACCAGGTTACCCACATTTCTCAGTCCCAGGCATAGAAATGTTTCAGCAACAAGAAATATATATATATTTTTAAAAAAACTTTTCCATTATACATGTGGCAAGGCAAGGGAGCCGTTAATTCTTGCATGGCAAATTAAAAAAAAAAATCAATTCATTTATCTCGAAATAAGCACCCCGAAGTAGCACGCCTTCAATTTCAGAAAAGGTTACTCTCTGTTAGGACCATTAATCCATTAACAAAACCAGCTTTCATTTCAAAAAAAACCACCCAAAATTGCACCTACTTTTGCCTGAGATTCGTCATGGCCATTAGTCTCCAACTCCTTGGCATTCTTTTTTAACTACGAAAGAGAGAGGGGAAAACAACAACAACAATCACGATTAGCCCGTTTCACACGCAGTTATTGTTGATTTATAACGACACAACGAAGAGAATATACGGAGCGTACCACTCTAATGAGCTGTTTGCTGAAACCGGTTAGAAAGCAACCTAGTTAAGATCTGATAGGTTGGTTTAAAAAAATAAAACAAAAGGAAGTCGATGCACGCTATTTTTTTCTTTAAAAAAAACACAATAAGATTAGGGAGCCGTCTCAAGGCGTAAGAAGGGTGCAGAATTAGCTTTCAAGAGTAATAAATGCTTTCATTTCCCATTTGGCGGCTGCTAATTTGGAACTTTGCAAGCAATTGCAAAGTTGCTGGTAGCTAAATAGCAGGCAGCTAATAATTGCTTTTGAGTTATGAGTTTTTGGGGCGTTTTTGAAAAAAAGCTGTGATGGGTTTTTCTGCTCAGGAACCTAATCGGGAAGAGAAAGGAGCTTATTTGATGGACTAAGTCATTGAAACCCAAATGTCTTCTCCACATCAGGATGGCTACAGGCCATCCGGGAAAAAAAAGGGGAGAAATATTCTTAGGAGAAAAAAATTAAATCAAATGCCCCACGATTGCATCAACATGTTGAAACGGTCAGGAAAGGCGATGTTGTTGTGTTGTAGCAGAAATACACTATCTGTTTTTGGAGGGGAAATTGAGCCACCCAATTGGAAAGCGTAGAGCAAGAGATGAATTTTGCAAGTTTTGAATTGTTTGCAAATAACTCTTCATTTAACGACTCCATAATCCCTTGAAATGACATAGACATAGACGTGTGTGTGTGTGTGTGTGTGTGTGTGTGTGTGTGTGTGTCTTCTAGCTTTCCTCCCCTTGAGTCCAACAGTTCTAAGCTTCCATTTCTTAACAATAGTCCGTAGAATCGAAATTGCTGCATGGAAGCATTTATAGATTTTTTTTTCCCCATCGCTTCGTAGGAGTGAATTATTTTCCACTTCAAACGTTCAGGCAGCTGTTTAGAAGAGGCTGCAATTGTGGGAAGGAGACAGAACAATTATCGCAGCTGGAGAGATGAGAGTTCGGAGTGTTTACCTCTGGGACCATCACCTGGGAGCCTACCTGGGAGTCATTCATCTTTGGAGCCTTATTAACAACTTTATGGGGATTCTTTTTTTAAGGAGTGATACTGAATCAACTAGAAGGGTGCCCAGGTATCTGCAGCCATCTCTGCAACTGTCTTTTGTCTTATTTCGAAGCTGTAAACAACTGCAGGCAGACCTCAAGTAGTGTTCAAATGTATAAAATGATGCTGTTCTTAGGTTTGTAACTGTGCCACACAGGAGAGATGGGCACTATAAAAAGATGATAGATAGATAGATAGATAGATAGATAGATAGATAGATAGATAGATAGATAGATAGATGGATGATAGATGATATAGATAGATAGATAATGGATGGACAGATAGGCAAACAGATGATGATGATGATAGATAGATAGATAGATAGATAGATAGATAGATAGATAGATAGATATTGATATAGATAGATATAGATATGTAGATAGATAGAAGACAGATTGAAGATAGATGATAGATAGATAGATAGATAGATAGATAGATAGATAGATAGATGGATGATAGATGATATAGATAGATAGATAATGGATGGACAGATAGGCAAACAGATGATGATGATGATGATAGATAGATAGATAGATAGATAGATAGATAGATAGATAGATAGATAGATAGATGATAGATATATTGTAGCTAGATAGCTAGATGACAGATAGATAGATTAGATATAGTTAAATAGATAGATAGATGATAGATAGATAGATAGATAGATAGATATTGTAGCTAGCTAGCTAGATGACAGATAGAAAGAAGATAAAGATAGATGATAGATAGATAGATAGATAGATAGATAGATAGATAGATAGATAGATAGATAGATAGATAGATTGTAGCTAGATAGCTAGATGACAGATAGATAGTAGATTAGATACAGTTAAATAGATAGATAGATAGATAGATAGATAGATAGATAGATAGATAGATAGATAGATAGATAGATAGATAGATAGAGATAGATAGATGATAGATATATATAGAGATTGTAGCTAGCTAGCTAGATGACAGATAGAAATAAGATATAGATAGATAGATAGATAGATAGATAGATAGATAGATAGATAGATAGATAGATAGATAGATAGATATAGCTAGACAGAGAAAGGCAGACAGACAGACCGAGATAGACAGACAGACAGACAGACAGACAGACAGACAGACATAGCTATACAGAGAAAGAAAGACAGACAGATAGATTGATAGATAGATAGAGAAAATGAGGCTGTAACACCAAATTGTGTAACTCTGTTCAGCAGACAAAAAAGCTTATTTTTCCTTTTATGCACACATCGATGTCTTTACCTCTCTACCCACAAATTGGAATCCGCTTTGAGCAGAGCAGGGAGAGAAAGAAAAAATCATTTGTTCAGTGTAATAAAATGATAAATAAGAAGGCTGGGCTCCCAGCAGCTCCCATCTACAAAAATACCGTCTACATTCATTAATGGGTTTCTTCTAACTATCAGAATTCCATCCGTCTATTTCTCCCTCTTCCTCCCCCTCTGTGTTTGTGTCTTTGTGTTTGTGTGTGTGTGTGTGTCTTTTGTGTGTACGTGTTTGCGTACATGGCGTGTGGGGTAGAGATTGACTTCATCATTTTTATTTTTATTTTGGAGAAAAAAAGGAAGAAGAGAAAGATACAGGATAACGAGACATTGAAATAAACAGCATCACATTGCTTCTATGACTAATAAACAACACACCTTATTACATCAAAATGCCACTTCTCTGTTCCTTCCATTTCTCCCTAATTGCTTATTTCAACAATACACAAATGCTTGAGAATGGCTATTTTATAGATGCAGAGAGTTCCATGGTGAGATCAAACGTTCAATTAAATAGCTTTAAATCACGTAATTTTATTAAAGATTTATTATTTGGCGCAAAATTGGAAGACCACGGAAGCATGAAAGGGACAAACCAAGAAAAAAAAAGATGGAAGAATAACTACAGGAGCACTTACAAATGTAATGATGGCTATTTTCACCTCTGTGAATAGCATGCTTCTCTTCTTCCCATAAACAACCCTTAATCGGTAAATCCCCAATTCCCTTTTGACCATTTTCAGCAAAAAAATAAAATAAAAGTCCTTGTGTTTTATGAAAGCCATTGTAGCTCCTTGAGCAAACCAACCAATGATGCTATTTCTGCAAACGCGGCCATCTTCACCCCTCACTGCCCCCATTGTGGCTCTTTCTGCATTCTGACATTTTGGTGGGTTTAATAATCTTACTACACTTATCAGAGACAAAAACTTCTTGTCCATCAGTAAATATTCTTGAATTAAAAATTCAAGAGACATTGTTGTCTCTTATCTATCAGCCTATCTGTCTATCCATCTATCATCTACCTCCCTCTCTCTCTTTCTCTCTCTCTCTATTATTTATCACTTATTCATCTATCCAACTATCCATCTATCTATCTCACGGGTGTCAAACTTGTGCTGCCACATTGCCATCACGTGGCTGGTGCAATGTTTTTTCCGTTCACTGAGCTGGAGCCGGTGTGGTCCGCATATGACGCATCCATTCTATGGGCCGCCAGTTTGACACCCCTGATCTATCTCTCTATCTCTTTATTATCTATGCATCTATTTATCTACCCATCCATCCATTCCCCCCTCTTTCTTTTCTCTCTCTCTCTCTTCTGTCTATCATCTATATATCCATCTATCCTATCCATCTACTCATCCATCCATCCATCCATCCATCTATCCATCCATCTATTCATCCATCCACCTATCTATCCACCCATCTACCCATCCATCCATCCATCCATCCATCCCCCTCTTTCTTTTCTCTCTCTCTCTTCTATCTATAGCAATAGCAATAGCAGTTAGACTTATATACTGCTTCATAGGGCTCTCAGCCCTCTCTAAGCGGTTTACAGAGTCAGCATATCGCCCCCACAGTCTGGGTCCTCATTTCATCCACCTCGGAAGGATGGAAGGCTGAATCAACCTTGAGCCGGTGAGATTTGAACCGCTGAACTGCAGATAACAGTCAGCTGAAGTGGCCTGCAGTACTGCACCCTAACCACTGCGCCACCTCGGCTCTATCATCTATCTATCCATCTATTCTATCCATCTACCCATCCATCCATCCATCCATTCATCTATCCATCCATCCACCTATCTATAGACCTATCTATCCTTCTATCCATCCACTCATCTACCCATCTATCCATCTACCCATCTATCCTCCTATCTATCCACCTATCTATCCTTCTATCCATCCACCCATCTACCCCTATCCACCTATCCATCCATTCATCCACCTATCTATCTTTCCTTCTATCCATCTATCCATCCATCCTTCCTTCTTTCCTTCCACCCACCCACCCATCTAACTATCTAACTATCATCAATCCAGTTTATATAGCTGCCATCTCAAAAACAAGTGAATCTGGGCAACAGACAGCAAAATTGAACAATAAATCTGTAAAAACATTAACAACTATTAAAATATTTTTTTTTTAAAAAAAAACCCTATAAAAACAGATTTCTGAGCCTGAGGCTTTGTCCACAATTATAGCCAGCCGTCTGGATCGGAGAAAGTGAGCCAGGAAATGTGGCCTGAGCTGCCCTTGTTAGCACTCTTCTCTTTCATAAAGGCGAGTTACCAAAGCCAACCCTTTTCTTAATTTCAGCAGCTACTTAATCTTGTGATAATCAGGAATGAATTAACTCCAATTAGACGACAGAATTACCAAGCTTTATCAGCTTCAGCTGAAGGGACTCTGGCTACGATGATATAAGGCTTAACTCTCAGCTCCTGTCTACACAGAGGCTGCCAGCTGTTCCCAAGGACCAGTTTCCACACAGTTCAACCGTCTTGATGCAATCAAGGAGGAGTAGCTACTCTTGCTTGGAGTCTTTGTGTCCTCATTGAAGACCGGAGTTGGGACACCATGAGAAGATGGGCTCAGAACCACAGGGCCACGGACAAGGAGCACTTACACAACAGCGGCATCCATCTACTACTTGGTCTAGCACAATAAGGAGCAACTACATCTTCATTTAATGACCCCATAATCCCTGGTGGGTGGAGTCTGGGCAGCTGAATGGAGCTAGCAGAGTGTTTCATGGCCGGATGCCATTCCCTGTCGCCAATGCGGAGTTTTGTTCAGCAGATATATTCTCATTGTGCCCAGAGAGAGAAATATTTGCCTCTACCTAGGATTGAACTCAAAGCCTCCTAATTGTGAGGCGAGAGCTCCACCTCTAGACCACTGCATCACTCCTGAGCAACTGCCACCACGCCCTTACTAGATGTATAAGACACGGTGGCTCTCTAATTCTGTCTCAACCTTCTGGGACATTATTCCCACATCCCAAATCTGACTAGCCCCTACCTGTAGTAACCACATAAGCCCAAATTGTGAACACCTGGGGTTTCTGACAGAGGGTAGAAGACTATCCTCAATGGTTTGGTCATCTCTAATTGGCAGAGGGCTATTTTGGAGTGGATGCATTTATTTTAGAGTTATAATGAATTTTTGGTCTGGAGGAAGATGGCCATTTGATTTGTGAACTGCCTAGACATATATTAAAAATATAGAAAATAGGTTATAGATATTCTGGAAATGGAGGAGAGGAGAGAGGAGAAGGGAAGGGAGGAGAGGGGAGTGGGGAGGAGAAGGGAGAGGAAGGGAGTGGAGGGAAGGGGAGGACAGGAGAGGGAAGTGGAGTGGAGAGGAGAAGGGAGTGGAGGGAGGGGGAGGAGAGCGAGTGGAGAGGAGAAGGGACAGGGGGAGAGGGGGGGAGGGGAGGAGAGGGGAGTGGCATGGAGAGGAGAAGGGAGGGGAAGGGGAGGAGAGGAGAGGGGAGGAGAGGAGAAGAAAGTAGAGTGGAGAGGAGAAGGGAGAGGAATGGAGTGGAATGGAGAGGAGAGGAGTTCCTATCTAATGAACACACCGTTTATATCTTACTTAACTAAAATGTTACTACTGATTGTTTCATTGAAGTAGTCGCTCCTCATCCTGGAGAAGCTACAGATGGACGGATGGACTCCTGGTGTAAGACCCTGTTGAAGCTTCTCCATTCGGTCTGCTCTTGAGTTCAAATGTGGCTGCTTAAAACGCTGCAGAGACCCTTCCAAACGGGGAGGACCAACCTTCCACCTGCCTCACCTGTTCCTGCAGGATCTTCAGCATGGCCTGCGTGTGGGAATGCTCTTCTTTTGCTTGTTCCAGTTCCAGCTTCTTGTTATTTAATTCTTCTTGAATTTTCAACAGTTGCTAAAAGAAAGAAAGAAAGAAAGAAAGAAAGAAAGAAAGAAAGAAAGAAAGAAAGAAAGAAAGAAAGAAAGGAAAGTTGATAATTAGGGAGGAGGTTTGATTTGGCCTATGGCATAACACACAGAGTAGTCCAATGTTTCCCTTCTTTGAGGATTGGAGGGGAGGGGAAGAGGGGTTGGCTCCGTGCGAGCAGTCTGCAAGCACACACAAACACAAGCAGCACCATTTGCACAAGTGGTGTGCACGTGCACCGGGGGTGGGGGCTTCCAGCCTTGCTAGAGCTCAGGGAGCGCCTGCAAACTACCCAAGTTTTTGTCCTACCCCCTTGCCCCCCAGGAACACTCTGCAGGCTTCAGCAGGGCTAGGGGGAGGCAGAAACACCCCCGTTTTTGCAAAAAATGAGCGTAAAACGGGTCTGGTTTTTTTTGCAAAAATGGGGGCATTAAAAAGGGGGGGGGATTACATTTTTTTCAAGGAAGGTTGCTCTGTGCATGTGCAGAACAGAAAATAAAGATGGTTGCACCCAGGATAGAACCGTTACAGTCAAGTGTCCAGCTGAGCCACTACCTCTTAGGCTGAACTGGTCCAAACTGGTAGGAACCCATCTCTCTCTTTTTTTAAATTTTTTTTATTTTATCAATTTCATATATACATTCACAATTATATGATCTCATAACTGTTATTAATAATATGTATTTATAACAATTTTTCCCTACAGTTGACAATATACTTGAAGATTGCTTTCTTACCATCCCATAGATCCATCTTATCTTACAACGGTCCTACTTCTTCTTCCCTCCCTCCCTCTTTCCTTCCCTCGTTTCTTCCCTCCTGCTCTCCTTCCTTCCCTCCTTCCCCCCTCCCTCCTTCCCCCTTCCCTCCTTCTCTCCTTCCTTCCCTCCTTCCTTCCTTCCCTCCTTTCTTCTCTCCTTCTCTCCTTCCTTTCCCCTTCCTTTCCTCCTTTCTTCTCTCCTTCTCTCCTTCCTTTCCCCCTTCCTTCCCCCTGCCTTCTCTCCTACATTCCCTCCTTCCTTCCCTCCTTTCTTCTCTCCTTCCTTCCCTCCTTTCTTCTCTCCTTCTTTCCCTCCTTCCTTCCCTCCTTGCTTCCCTCCCTCCTTCCCTCCCTCCTTCCTACCCCCCTTTCTTCTCTTTCTTCTCTCCTTCCTTCCTTCCTTCCTTCCTCCTCTCCTTTCCCTTCTCTCCTTCCCCTTCCTCCCCTTTACCCTTCCCCTCTTCTTCCCATTCCTCCCCTCTTTCCTACTCTTACATTCCCTCCCATTCTTCCTCTGCCTTTCCCTTTCTCCTATTCCTCTCCTTTCTCCTCTCCTTCCTATCTTTCCTTCTACTCCTCCCTCCATCCACTCTATCCGTTGTTGTAGGAACCCATCTCTGACGGACACAGAAATCACGCCTGGCTGCTCTTCAGCTGCTCGGCCTGCCTCCAAACACATCCCCCTCTTCACGTAACGTGAGGATCCGCCGTACATTAAAACTTTTAAATTCCTCGCCGGCGGGACCAACTGCAGAGCTGCTGTCACATCTATCCAGGCGAAAGTCTTATTTGGAGGGGGGGGGCTTCTGGCTTTAATAACACAGGGGGAGGGGAATAAGCATTGCAGCTCATAAATAATGTATGCGTGCATCCCTTTAATGTCATTAGTCTCTGGCCAGCCGCCATCTCGTTTCCTACGAAGCCGTCGTCTGAAATAGATTTGCGCTGAGTTGCCAAGAGGACAAAAAAAAAATGGCTCCCCCCCCCCTGCTGG